>NC_090798.1:7162500-7225000 GCF_040054535.1 Antennarius striatus | reverse complement strand
TGCTTTGGGCTTGTCTCAGCAGGGGTTCTTTCACTGCCTCTGCTAATAACAGGGCTATTTCACACACACAAACACACACACAAACAAACACACACACAATCGTTATCAACAAGTTATCAAATCCAGCTTCGTTAGTGTTGAATGTTGCCTGGCAACGTATTGACAGACCTGATTTCGATCTCTTCAACAGTCCTCCCCTTGCATTTCCCCTCCTCTCTGCCTCTGGCATTATGGTACTTTTTTCTAGTAAGTGTTGGCATCGTTTTCTGCCAATCAAAACTTGTTTCATTCGATTCTGCGAGTAGTTAAAGCGTTATTGACACATTCTTTAAACTTTGACCTTTTGTTAGGGTTCCGTCCTTTGTTCGTGCAAAGCCCCTTTTGGACATCTGAAACGGGGTTCTAGTGGGTTCTTACAAATTTCCCCACTGTGGGACTATTAAATGTTTATCTTATCTTAGCGTTTAATCTTTTGAAAATTGTCTTGTGGAAACATGGCTCCACGTAACAGATCAGGTGCATTTTCAATCCAGTAGCTGAGGTTGCTGCTGAAATACCTCCAAGACATACCTCTAATGTGACATTTCTATGCTTTACATTTCATGTTCCTTCTGAGTAACATCCACACGTCATCATCCGTCCAGTCAACATTACAACCGTGTGCCATCATCTATTATCTTGTTTACACACTGCACTATATGAGGAAGTGTTTCACAGATTCGTGCATGGTATTGATTTTGAAATGTCACACTGCTAACTAGTGGCCTGGCATGCATACTGCATGACAAGTGTCATCCCAACGTTACAAATGAATGCAGGACATTTTCTACATGGCGTAGCACCAGGGTGGCCCTGGGAGAGATGACCACGCAGCAGCTTTGTCTTTGTGTGTATGTGTATGTGTGTGTTGGTGTGTGTGACATCTTACACACCACAGATCAAACACATTCAGTGACCCTCAACTACACAAACACCAACACATGCCCCTGTATACAGTCTTTTGTACTGCCACACACAAACACACATCGGCATTGATCCTGGCAGACGCTTGTCACTGCCTCTGCCATGACAACCTGGCTGTAACTGAGGACAAGTACAATGAAGGTCAGCAAAGAGCAACCAGCTCAAGCTGTTAATCCACCACATACATTCAGCCACCGACTGATGCTGCTTCCTTCCTTATGCAGCAATTTCCCCATTGTCCCAGAAAGGAAATTCCATTCTTCCTATTTGAATACACGTGAGCATTAGGTTTCTCCCGTAATCACACAAGCTATAATCACTACATGCTTGTAAACAAACAGGTTATTTGCTCCCACCAGGATTTGGAAATGATAACTGGTTTCTAATTATACCTGTGGCAAGTTTGAATGACTTCCTATCATTCCCCTGCTGCAACTGTAGGCCTTGTTGGCAGCGGTTCTTTTAATTTGACAGTGGAGAAACACGGGTGTGACTAATGTCATTTACAAAGCATCTCTTCACGTTCAGGTTTTGCAGGAAGTCATGACAGTGTGACAGTGAGTCAATGTGGAAAGTTCCCTCCAACTCAAGCAACTATGTAGAATTCATCTAGGGTTTAATGTTTTCTTCATTTCCTACTGTTGAGTGTCAGCTGAGCCTAACACAACAGGAACCATACTTTTCTTCGTGCTGCACTGAAATGACAATGAAGTGAAAGTTCAGTAAGCCAGACTATTACTTTACACGTTCATTTCTCATAACATTCTGTCATGGACAGCTGCCAGGCGTGCTCAGACTTCATTTCCTGTTGTCATTGATAATGAACTATCAGGTGTTGCCATCAGCTGGTCACATGCTTCCCTTCCACCTCCTCCCTACCAACCAGTCTTTGCAGGTTCACCAGCCTCTTCATTTCATCAGCCTCTTAAGTCTTGTCAGAGTCATCGGCCCCCACCACCACCAGTGTCTGAACTTCAATTGGGTATGTCAGGGCGAATCAATCACAATCCAGACGTTAAAGATTTTCACATTAGACTTATCTTCTGCTAGTTTCCAGACTTCTCCAGTGCAATTCAAATCACATGAGCGAAGTTCACACAAGGCCAGCAAATAACTGGTTGGATCAATAACCTGTGAATAAAAACAAACTAATCATGAATATATATTCCTTCTATTTCTATGGTGACAATGTTTTCAGTGCATCTTGGTTAGTGCACAACAAAGACTTTAGGGATTATAAGAATTGATATTGCCCTTCTGTATTGAGAACCTAATAGTTGATAAAGTCTACCTACAGAAGGGATTTTTGGTATGCATTACTAATCTGAAAGAATGAGCCACTGGACAATCACATGAAATAAAGAAGTTCTAAGGAAACCTGTAGCTGTCACAAATAACTATAATACCAAACCAATGGCAATAATGTTCCTTCAATGGCTCACCACTGTTGCTAATCCGTACAAAAACAGCAGCAAAACTCCCTTCAAAGAGGAACTAATGCTCATCTAATGGCTGTTAAGCCATAATGAGTTTGCATGCTTCTTTCCAGTTGGCTTTAAAGGAGGCCTGTTTAGACTATCGGGACTGCTGTGGTCCCGTTATCATTACATGCTCATCATTACTCCTTGCTAATCTGTTCTGCTCAATGCACACACAGATGAATATTAATGCTATGGAGGATGATATCAGTGTGTGAGTGCTGCATGAACTCACACACAGACAGATACAGCTAGGCGCTAAAAGTTGGAACGGCTCACGCACAAGCACACAAGAACTAACATGCACACTCGTGTGCTCTCTCGGTGGTTTGCCAAGTGCGACTACTGAGCCTCTTCAACACCATGGAGGAAGGAAATCTTGATACGTTGCACACAGAGAAACACACACGCCGTTTCCCTCTCTGATACTTTATCACAGCAGCAGAAGGATGGAAAGAGAAAGAAATCAGTTTTAAGTGAAATCAATAGAGAGATAATCCCCTAAATTAGATTTTGAAAAGCTTTGGCGCTGATGCGCAATTTAAAACCCAAGGATTGGCCCACTTGACTTGCCAACGAAACAATCCTCAAGAAAGACGCTGTTACCATGGGAATGAGCGAAGGTCAAGGATAAGAGGAGAGTGATGGAGAAGTGGGGAGAGAGGGAGGCAATATTCTAAATCAAAGAAACATACCCAGGAATCTGCATACTGTCTCAGGGTAGAGCTGTTGTGATTACTATGTGTTTGTGATTAATGTAGCGTAGCGCCTCAACACCCTGAGGAGGATGACTGCACGGAGTGCAGGGATGACTCGCACCTGACAGACCTGAAATGCCATGTCGTGATTGGAGAAGAGATGAAGGGTTAAAAGGTCAAGCTGTTTGATTGCATGCAAAGGCCTTTCTGTGAGGTCAGACCTGGAGGTGGGTGGATATTTATGGCAGAGAGTAATTAAACCTCAGCAGAGGAGGCTTTATCAGTAGAAAATCCTTGATTTTATTGTACAGATGCTGGCAGGGTTTTTTTTTTCTTTTCTTTTCTTTTCGGAGGATTACTCTCATTGCCCCCTTCTCTTTCTCCGCCATCTTCTGTTCCCTGTCTACATAATCTCACTCTTCTTTCACCACCAGACTCTCACTCATCATTTGTATTTTTTTCCTCCTGCTCCCTCTCCCCACCTCCCCAAATTCACTTTCTCTACCTTTCCATCTACAGAGTGAGAAAAATGTTATAGTTAATAACAGACCCGATGACAAGCGCAGCTGCAATCTGCAAATACAGAGCTGATGGAGACAGTCAGAGAGAAGAGGGAGGGAGCAATGGGGGAATCGGTTAGAAAATAGCTTTGGTACGGTGTGTGTGTCAGAGGGGAGGGTGTTTTACATTATATGTTTGGTTGTAGGGTGTAACAGTGTTAATTTCAAATGATTTACTTGCTAATATTCCTGCGCGTATATCACCACTGTAGCCCTTGTCAGAAACATGCAAAAGTTCTGCGGCACCTCTGCTTGTCATGCAAATAGCTTCATAGATCTCCCCCTTTCCACAACACAAAAACACTCACACACACACTTCTGCACAGACACAACCAAGTTGGAGGAAATAAATTAGGTTGTATTTCAGTTCTGAAGCTTTGCCTCTAAATTTGATCTTCAGCTGCGATATAGAGACCTCATTATTATTCCCTGCATCTATTTTTTCCCCACTAATAGCCTATTCTTTTTACAGGGATGACATTAAATTGACCTTTTGCTTAACCCTCCCTCTGACATTGTTTGTCCAATCATAGCATACCAAAGAAAAAGAAACCAAGCAGGTCTGTCAAGCTTTAGGTATTTGGAGGCGACATGTAGAGTGTTGTATTCTTATACAAAGTCAAAAACATCCAACCAGAAAAGAAATGAAAAAATTCCATACATGTTAGTGTATGTATTCCAAGTGAAACAATGGAATACAGTTATTGCATGTCTTCTACATGGATCATCAGCAGGTTAGCATGCTGACTTTTAACTTGACTCTTACATAAAATCTTGTGACAGTGGCATTAAAATAGTGTGTAGCATGAAATCAAGCACCCATCAGTTGCAGATATAAGACTCTTAAATATGTAAGACTCTTAGACATGCAAAACTATACATGGTTTTTGTGTCACTCAGAGAGTGTAGGCACCCAGGAATGCTTTTATATGAAGTCACTATTTAGAGATATAAGCTATAAATCTGCTTTTTGCCAAATGCATGAACAGAAACTTACAGGTGTAATAGTTGCTAAATGCTATGATTTAATGCTAAATTCTCAAAGTAGTGAGAACTCTTTAGATTTATTTAAGGATAAAGTAAAGACCTTCGGTCTTATAAATGATGATAGCACTGCTCATATAAATTCGTAAAAATGTTCTGTGTGTCACAGACATATAGAAGAACTATGCAGTAGCTCAGAACAATGGTAGTCGTACACAAATTCCACTCATCATACATAATCCAGTTACCTGAGGTAGCAGACTTTATATAAGCTGCATGTTTGCAGAAAGCATACCCTATGGATTGAAGTATGGGTGTGTCATGACTGTGTGCTATTTCCAAAGCACATTAGCTGGTATAACAAGAAACTCATTTAATGAAAAAAAATAAATCATTTAGGTCTTAAGATCATTGCGAAACCGAAGGAATGCCGTCAGACAAAGAAGCTGTCTTGCTGGCGTCAGGGTGGTCTTTTTGTTAAAGAGTCTCACAGCTGAAGGATTGTGGGTTCTTTTTTTTTCCATAAACATTTATCGGAAGTGTCCTTGAGCAAGATGTGGGAGCCTGGAGCCACTGGTATTTAGTGCGAGGTGGGAGACAGACAAAGTGACACCAAGTATTTGCATCCAGTGTGAATGTTGTTTTCTTTCACGGTGTTACAAGACGGTTGCATATAGCTGTGAGAAGCATTCTAGCTCCTATTTGGTCTAATTACTTTGCTGTATTGTTAAAAGGAGGATATTTATGTGAAGGGACACAAAGCCCCAAGCACTGCCAGTCAAGTAATGATGAAACAATCACTGCATGTTGAGCACAGTTACAGTAGATTTAAAGTATAAAAATAAACACCATTCATTACCATAAAACAGCTGTTGGAAAATATTTTTTATTTATGTGAAAGTCCTTTGAAGCCAACACAGTTCTGTCTGGTATGCTGCCTACACTCTATCACCGTTTAATCTCCCAAAAGCTAATTGTATGTTTTACTTCTTAAAACCTTATTCTGTCAGCTGAAGATGTGTAAAAAGTACATTACATCCCTACGTTATGCAGTGGATGAAAATGAAGCCTCGCAATATGGAAACGGTAAGAAAAATACCTTTAGAACACGTTTAAAAAGCCGACCAATTATCTGGCTTTATAAAACTGTATTCACAAGCGCGACAATCAAGAAACACCGAATTTCTGCTGTTTCAATATTTATTTAGCAGATTTTATCCGATGGCCTAATATCCCCTGCAATTTGACCATTCAGAATCTCTTTTATCGTTCGTCTACATTTAGAATCGCTTGTAGTAGCCTCGGAAAAGGTTTTATATCTTAGATTCTTAAAACAGATCAGGGAGAGCTCCAGTTGCATCGGGGCTTTAGGGTGTACGACTGCCAGACTTGCTGGATTAGTCTTAACAGCTGAAGCACGCAGTTTCCTCGATTGGTGATGAAGGGGGCTTTTTGGATGAGCACTGCTTTTCTTCTAGAGCTTTTCTTTTTTTTGCATCACAACCTGATTTGCATGCATTTCTAGACAGAAGATGAAAAATCCCCATTTAGAGTTCACCCTTGTGAAGCACAAAAAAAAAAAAAAAAAAAATGCAAATAGCCCACGCTGACCATTCGTAATGATCCTGGAAGTCAATCACTCCAAATAGGTCTACTAAGCTGCACCACAATTTGATTTCTTGACCTTCCTACAAAGAGGAAGAAAAAAAAGACTCTCCCACGATCACCTGCTCTATCTCTTCTTGTTACTACATTTCATTTCAAGTATCTCAGGAATTTGATAGGAATGTGTCTGAACTTTATGTGCTGTGAGGCCAAACTAATTAACAATGAAAGACCTGTTCTGTTTTGGGAAGACGTGAGCAACATGCAAGAAAACGCATAACAGTTTTCATCATGCCGATTGGTGGATGTCACACCTATTTCAAGTCTTTAATGCATCATCTTTTCCGTGGGGGGAGTGAGTGCATAACAAGGAGAGGTTGAAGAGCTGGGAAGTTTTTCATGTTAAGTTCAAAGTTTAGGACTTACCACAGGGAGGTGGATTTTCACCTGCACGCATTTCCACAATCAAATTGTGTCATGAGACCTTTCTCTAAATGATGCCGAGCAGAGTTCAAAGCAAATCCTGTTCAAAGGGAATCTGATTTAATTTTCACTCAGTCAAGTCTAAATGTGATCATGCCAAAGTCATTCTGGTTGGCGCCACACCCTTTTTGAGATGCACCAGAAGGAGAGCTGGTGCTTCCCTAAAGACACTTCTCACTTCATCAGGAAGGATTTCACACCACTTGTACTAGTGCAGCTACCGTTAGCTGTCTTCAGGTAGTAGCAGCCTGTGAGAGTGAATTCTATCCACAATATTAGTCTTTCTCTCTTGACACTTCCCCCAGACTTTGGATCTGACGATCCGAGGACAATGACTGTGATCTACAGCTTGGTTTTTAAAGGATATGAAACATATTTTACTTTCAGTGGAATCCCTCTGTTCTTTTTGATATTGAATATATCAATCATTGTGTGAGTGCAGCTGTTTTGAAAAGGTTTTGCTTGTCACGTGTCAGATTTGAACAACTAGGGACAACGTGTTCTACTGAATGTTATAGAGGAGTGGTGCAAACAGCAGCGCAGCAAGTTAACAAAAAAACATGCAGTGAACAATTTCCATCCTAGAACCCATGTCAGTAAACCAGCAGATGTATTTACACCCATCTGAGCACCCACTGGCATGCTGGTCTTAAAATCACCTAATTAATAGTAAACGCTTTACAGCAATTCAGCTATTCAGATATCCTCAAACTGGGCAGTGCATGACATACACATCCTGCTTGGACATATCCTTAGTGGACATGTACATCCACTAAGGATGCGGCGATTGTGTCTGACATCATCCAATATTGGAAACACATTTTTGTCCATGCACCGCCCAAACAAATTACTTTCACTGATTTGGAAACTGAGCTGCTGTGCCAGGTGCCTTAATAGCCCAGATGGCAGAGATGCTCTCATCTTCTCTGCTGCTGGTGATCATGTAATGTAATTAATATTTTCTATTTGAATGATATATTATTTCACCCACCTGCCTCTCATTCAGTATTAATCGTAATTATGGTATTTATGACCAAGTGTGCTTTGATAGCCAACTGTGATCTGTGCATATCACTAAGTCTATGTGGGGTGTTCGGGGAAGTGGGGGATAGGTTTAGTAACCCTAGGTTTGGGAGGACGTAGAGGTTTCATTTTTAGGTGTTTTAGGTTGTAAATACATTTTATTTGTCAGGATGACAAATGGTGCTGGGCTGGTTTTCATCCTCCACCTCCTCTTCATCTTGCAGCAGTTGCAGCTTCAGCTCCTCCTCCTTCAGGGAGTTCTCCTCCTAATTTTCCTCCTGAAACTGAGCCTCATCTGAAGTTGAGGAGCTCTCCTTGTGGTTCAGCTGGGTTGTGGAGGCCTCCTCTTCCTCCTCCGACTCCTGCTCTTTCCCCAGCTGAATGTCTGTCTCCTCAGGAGGAGACAATGTCTTCTCCTCCCCCCAGGCGATTCTCCAGCTCCAGAGTCAGGCCTCCTGCCTGGCAGTTCATAACTCAACATCCTTCTACCAATATATTCACTATCTCTCCTCTGGACATGTCCAAACCATCTCAGTCTGGCCTCTCTGACTTCATCTCCAAAACCTCTAACATGTGCTGTCCCTCTGATGTACTCATTCCTGATCCTATCCATCCTGGTCACTCCCAGAGAGAACCTCAGCATCTTCATCTCTGCTACCTCCAGCTCTGTCTCTTGTCTTTTCCTCAGTGACACTGTCTCTAGACCAAACAACATCGCTGGTCTCACCACAGTTTTGTACACCTTTCCTTTCATTTTAGCTGAAACTCTTCTATCACACATCACACCTGACACTTTTTTCCACCCGTTCCATCCTGCCTGTACACGCTTCTTCACCTCTTTTCCAGACTCTCCATTACTCTGGACTGTTGAGCCTAAGTACTTAAAATCCTCCCCCTTCTTGATCTCTTCTCCCTGTAACCTCACTCTTCCACTTGGGTCCCTCTCATTCACACACTTGTACTCTGTCTTACTGCGGCTAACCTTCATTCCTCTCCTTTCCAGGACAAACCTCCCCCTCTAGCTTCTCCTCCACCTGTTCCCTGCTCTCACTACAGATCACAATGTCATCTGCAAACATCATAGTCCATGGAGATTCCTGTCTAACATCTGTCAGCCTGTCCATCACTATAGTGAACAAGAAGGGGCTCAGAGCTGATCCCTGATACAGTCCCACCTCCACCTTGAACTCCTCTGTCACACCTACAGCACACCTCACCACTGTCTTACAGTCCACATACATGTCCTGCACCGCTCTAACATACTTCTCTGCCACTCCAGACTTCCTCATACAATACCACAGTTCCTCTCTGGGCACCCTGTCATAAACTTTCTCCAGATCTACAAAAACACAATGCAGCTCCCTCTGGACTTCTCTGTGCTTCTCTATCAACATCCTCAAAGCAAATACAACATCTGTAGTACTCTTTTTTGGCATGAAACCATATTGCTACTCACAAATGTTCACTTCTGCCCTTAGTCTAGCTTCAACTACTCTTTCCCATAACTTCATTGTATGGCTCATCAGGGTTATTCCTCTGTAGTTGCCACAACTCTGCACATCTCCCAGCATGCTTCTCCTCCATTCCTCGGGCATCTTCTCACTATTGAAGACCCTGTTGAACAACTCAGTTGCTTCCAGGTAATGAAGCAAAACTATTTACTGTCAGTATTAAAAATTAAAACTATAATAGCAAATAAAATTCAATTATTCCAGCTATGGATCTGATATTGATTGGATTAAGTGATGGACAACAGGAATTGCAGATGCTGCATCATTTCAGTGCACAAATCTTTCCAGCTGTAAACCATGTTGCAGCAGAGGTCCATTAGCCCACGGCCGCTCTGGTGTGTTGATCGTCATAAATACAAGGAAGACACAGCCAAGGATGCTCTCTGGTAAATAGCTGCAACCGGCTGTTTATGTTTACATCTGCTGCAGCCAAAAAGAGTAAACAGGGGGAGATAGAGGAACAACAGCCTCCATTCCAAATACAGCATCACAAGCCAACAGAGGAGCCAACCACCCCTCCATCTTTAACATCCCCCAAACCCAACACTATAACTCCTTTAATGCCCACTACCCAAAGGGAAAGTGAATGAGTTACCCTCCTCCTTCTCGCCTTTTCTCCCTCCCCCATGTCTTTATTGAGGCAGCTGCACCCTTTGACCTTTATGCTTGTGGAATGTGTGTTGGTGTGTGTGGGTGTGGGTGTGTGTGCAGACCAGTGGTGGCGAGGGCCGATTGTAAAGGAGAGTAGATGGGTAAAGGCGGGCAGTGAGGAATGGGAAGGGGGGGACGTCTGTGAATTTGGGAGATGGAGGGAGGAGGGGAGAGGTCACTTTTTCTCCCAACTACAAAAGCTGTCAGGGGGAACAATAAGCATGGAGAATAGTGTGTGTCCAGGGAGGCACTGAGCCGTGTTAGTGTGCGAACCAGGCCGAGAAAAGACATAAGAGAGGGAGAAGGAGAGGAATGGGAGAAAAATGACGGCAATAGAAACAGTACGAGGGGGTTATGGAGGAGACCGAAAGATAATAAGCAAGAGGAATCCATACAGTGACAAGGAACGTGGGGTAAGGGGTGAGGATAATGGGAGACAGAGTAAGAGATGGACGAGTGCAGAAGGGTATTTGTTTTGTGTAGCTGGACTCTGAACTTCCGTTGCCAAAGGAAACAGAACACAAGGCCCAGAATGGAGATGTGTGTGTGTGTGTGTGTGTGTGTGTGTGTGTGTGTGTGTGTGTGTGTGTGTGTGTGTGTGTGTGTGTGTGTGTGTGTGTGTGTGTGTGTGTGTGTGTGTGTGTGTGTGTGTGTGTGTGTGCGAGTGAGTGTCCAGCATACCAAAGGGGGCCCTGGTCCTCACTGTACCAATGACATCAGTACGGTTGGCACTTTAAATTCACCAGTCCTCATTGAGTTTATCTGTGCGAGTATGTGTGTCACTGGGTGTGTGTGCGTGCTCTGCGTTCAAACCAGTTTGTCTCCAGCAGCGGCAGTTCATTCGCTCCTCCTAGGAAATGCACATAGTACTCATTTTGAAATTGCATCCAGTTTGTGTAAAGTTGATTTTTCTATGAATAGAGAAACTTCCTGGTTAAAGGTCATTGGCAAAAGGAGTCTTGAAGTTGCATCTTTTTTCAGGGGTATGGAATCTTTGAAGGACTCATCTTTGAAGCCGGGGCCCGTTACAGAGTGTCACCTGTTCTTCCTGTTTTTCCTCTAGCATACCAAGTAGCACCACACACCACACTGTGATTCACAATAGGAATACAGCTTTTAGAAATACCAGCACCTGATTATGAACGTGACTTATGGAAGTCCATCAACTTCTGGCAATGATTTAACCTGAGGCTGCTCTGAAATTGGTGTCCTCAGAGCACTCTATGAGAAGAAAAGCCTTTGTTTCTCTGCAAAAGCATGTGTGAAGCAAGCCGGGTTGGGCCTAATGATTGACACCTCTGGTTGGATACATGAGTCGAGATTATTTCTCTCTCTAATTAGAGACGTGGTTAAACTTCTGTGCTCTGTTGAATAAATAAATCTTGTTTCCTGATTGAACTCTGTTCTCTACACTGAGTCTCCAATCTGGAAAATGAACATCAGTGTTAGGCAACATTACACTACTTTTGCTGTTTTTGTTCCAGGAATTTTAAAGCCCACCCTGAAAACTTTTATCAGCAGCCGCCGCCGCTAGATTTGAGGCTTCTCACCACGCGGATGGCTGCAGACAAAGGTGCTCATCACACTTTCTTTCAAAGATGCATGCGGGAGGCTGCGTGAGAGTGTCTGAGTGTTTGAACAGTTGCAAAGGCGGAAGAGAGCAGGGCTGACGGTTGTAGAGACGAAACTTTGAATGCAACCTGTGTTTGTGTGTGTGTGTGTCAGTCAAAGGGGGGAGGAGGGGGTTCAATGATAGGGTGTTGGGCTTTGAAAGCTAACCGGAGGGATGAAAGCCCTTCCAAACACACACACACACACACTGAAAGCATTGATTATGGAGGTGGTGTGTGAGGTGTGGTAAGTGGTTAGTATTAACAGGAGAAGAGTTCTTGGAGTGGCACAGGTTCAGAATTTTGGCTGCAGGAGTTTCTTTCGCTGCACTGGAGGGGGTGGGGGGGTGGGGGGGTTGATGGGACGAGATGAATGGAGGTCAAAAAACACTCCAGCGAACAACCAGAGATGCACAACATCTCCACCCACACACACAATGGTACACAAACACACAGACTGTATGCATATAAGACTTTGATGCAGGTAGTATTCCATACATCCCTCGCACGCCAAGGATTCACTTGGACTTCAGTGCATATGGAGAACCCATTATGCACTAACACAACGATGCCAAGCACTCTTAATTACACACACACACAAACACACACACGCGCGCGCGCGCACACACACACACACACACAAAAACACACAAATCCACTAAGTACTTATGCATACTTAAATATGAAATGCACTTACAGGTACACACTTAAACACAATGTGTAAGGACGTGCACACAAATTAGACAGTTGGAACAAAGGAGTATTTTGCTGCTGTGCCGTCAGCTACATTATGCAGAAACATGAACACAAAGACATTTGGGTACAAAAGCATTTTCGTAATTACACACACATACACCTGCAAGTGTTGCCTGTATATAGTTGGCACATAGTGGCTAAGTGTGCACATGTTCCAACATGATGCCATGTTACCAGACACATTATACACACACAACCTCTTTAGTGAATTACATGCAGCACTTCTGTCTCATTAGAAATGTGTTGTCAAGTGATAAAAAATGTTCTGAGGCATGAAGGATGAGGCCTGGAAATCTAAAGGTGCTAACCCGAGTAATCCACATTCATAATTAAACATTCATATTTGTCAAATACATGCATTGTTACAGCATCTAGAACAACAAATCAAATTACGTTTGTACTGACAACACAAACAAATGAAAAAAAAAGTAGATACTAAGTGAGCAGTTACCACAACTGAAAGCATAGATAGAAGAATAGAAGCAAATCCAATGCATCATCTGTAAAAACAACACCCTGAGAACATTTCAAAATGTGAAGCAAATGTGAAAATGTGGCAGAGAGACAAAAAGGCAAATGGATTAAAAAGAAGATGTGGTGATTTTTGATCTGGAGAAAACAGTTATAGTTGCAATAATAAGGAAAGATTGGTGCTCAAACTTTTGCAGTTTTTGTGTCCTGGAGAACCAGCTGACCACCACACATCAGAATGGCACAGAATAAATGGTTTCAGACTTCAAATTTTCATGGTGGAGAAAAAAATCAATTACTACTAATCTCATTAAGTATTATTTTAGGGCTGAAAGTCTGACTCTACGGAAAGAATCGCCTCACGGAAAAGCAAAGCAGACTTGCGTTCCTTCATTTATGACACCTACGGCTGTAAGAGTGTGCACAGTGAATATTGGTTACCACTTTAAATGCATATGAGATTATTTCATCCAAACATTGACCCTGAGTCTGAAGGCCATCATCCTCCAACGGTGCACAGCATTGAAAAAGATTATTTCTGCATCTCACAAAAGTTTCCCCAATGGCAACCACTGAATGCTGAAAGGAGGAATATTGTGTTTCCATTCTGAAGAGATCTACCAGGAATGCACACTATTGTGTATTTGATTGGCTGCCTTGCAAGCTGATGTTGTGGCGAAGGTCGGACAAGTCTCAACTCTTTTGCCTTATTTTGCCACTGCGTCGATACCCCTGCTGCAGGAACCCAGTGTCCTTGATCAGATAATTGAGGGGACTCTATTCCTTCTTGGAAGGCATGTCTCGGTTTGAGCAGCCTAATAACAGCTCCTGGGTGGCGGCATTGTATTTGCTGTTATTGATTTACAAAATGGGTTGATGGAGATATTTGAATGAGATGCAGACCGAGGCCTATTCCATCTAATAAAGCCACGTGACATCGCTTACAGTCTAAGCTCCTTTCTCTAAGACTACGCACAACTTTATCAAGTGTTTTGGAGAAAGAAGCACAATTTTTTTAACAGCGGAATAATGATGATGAACTTATATGAAAGGCCTCATTCATTAGACCTCCTGGTAGAAGCAGTTAAATAGTCCCAGGGAGGAATAACATCCGTAAGACCTGTGAAATCCTCTGCTGCTTCTGTCCTTGTTTGCCGACATGCTCCATCTATGTTTTTGTTTTTTTCTTCCCTGACGAAACAGGTGGTCTCTCTATAGATCCAGCAGCCCACACACACACACACACACACACACACACACACACACACACACACACACACACACACACACACACACACACACACACACACACACACACACACACACACACACACACACACACACACACACACACTATTCCCTTTAGGTTTTTCCACATAATAGCCCAAGGATGCTTTTCCTCCCCGATGCTTTCACGGCATTCCCTTCTCTGCCATTCTCTCCTCTCCGCTCATTCTCCTGTCCCTCCCTACCTCTCTCTCTCTCCCTCCCCCTCCTCCTCCTCCTCACCCCTCACCATTACACACAACAGCTGCCAGTGTCCTTTGAAGGAAAAATGATGCTAGCTCAAAACAACTGATTTTTTTTCTCCTCTGTCCTTCCCCACTCCGCCAGACTCAATCTGCGCCCTCGCCTTCCCTCCTCCATCCACCCATCCCCCACCAACAGCGCCACCACCTCCACCACCCCGATTCTGTTGCCCTCTCTTCATCTGCATTTGGAGCATGTACCACATTAGATTCAGGCAGGCAGACAGGCAGAGGACAGCGGTGAGATTCCCTGTCTGCCGGGCGAGCACATGTGAAGATCCCAGGTTGGCTTTATCATGTCGTCTGACAGATACACTAATACTGTCACACCGTGGAGCACAAAACACACACTTTGGCTCTACTCCCTCACACACATACACAAACACAATAAAGCCTCATTTATGCTCAAAGATGGAGCCCTTCTGTCCGTTCTTTGCAGTAGTTTTGTGCATTTGTTCAAGAAACATGGACACAACTGCAGTACCGGCGGAAATCACTGGGGGCAGCGCAGCCATTTGTCAACCAAAAAAGAGAGAAAAAAAAGATTAAAAACATCTAATGAGTGACTTGACCTTTGCTTTTGCTGTTGCGTTATCGCCGCTTCAACTGCTGTGGTCGTTTTTGTTGATTTGATTCTTCACTTCCCTCTTGTGGATGAATCAGTGCCAACGGAAAGGATGCAAAAAGTTGCTTTGCATTGACAAATCTATCTTCATGCATAGATTCCGTATATATGAGACAGATATGGTCGGGGTGTTCAAATAATGATAATTTGAGAGCGGAATCTTCAAATGAACGACGGTATAATTTTTCTCAGAGCCATGAAAGGTCAGATGTGCTCCCGATTCCAATAGTCGAAATTTAAAAAAGGCTATTCACATACGGCGGTCCTGATGTTACTGGTTTTGCAAACAAATGTCATGCAGAAGAGGTGATGCATAAGAGCAACGGTATCTATAATAGCCAACATCCAGAGCTTATTACAAGACCTCAGGTACAATGAAGGTCTAAAAGGATAAGTATGTGTGTGTATGTGTGTGTGTGTGTGTACATTTGTTGCATTCACCTAAAGGGTTTGTTAAGGGTCTTGTTTTATTTTGTCCTCTGCGGCAGTGTGATAGAGGGAATTTCATTATGCAAATCTATGTCTCTCTGCTGATGAGCATGCCCTCAGGCTTCTGTCTCATGCACAATGGTGCTCACATACACACACACACACACACACACACACACACATGAACACACACACATGCACACACCAACTCTGTCTCGTGCATATAAATTGTGTCATCCATAGTCTGTGGCTCTTTCACCCACACAGACACATACATGCTCTGCTGAAAACTCTGCTGAAAACATGCGTGACTGCGCCACACAGACACAGTCACGCATATCATGTTTGAGACTTGAAGCACAGCGGGGGAGTGTGTGTGTGTGTGTGTGTGTATTGTGTGTGTGAGTTTGTATGGGTGTGTGGTTAGGCCAAAAGGGTCTGCTTAAGGTTACAATCCATTTCAGGGGTTACAGAGTATTTCCCCCAGTTTCCTTCCATGTAACTGTGCTGCGAGTCCATTCAAACACACACACACACACACAAACACACACACACACACACACACACACACACACACACACACACACTGATGGGCGTATACATACTCGCAGTAGCTGCCACAGTACAGTGACAATAAGAAATAGCACACAAAATCTTATGTGCACACTAAAGGTCAAATGACACACATTCACCCAGACACACACAATAGGGAAGCCCTACCCCATGTGGATGTGACCCAATGACCCTGCTGTCACACACAGCGCCCATCTGCCATAGAGGCCCAGAGGGAGGGAAGAGGGGTGGGGATGTCTTGTTGGATGGGGAGGATGGATTTGGGAATGATGGGGAGTAAGTGCGTGCTGGGGGGGGGTTGGGGCACCGGTGCAACCCAGGAAAGAACAGAAGAAAGGGAGAAAGAAAAAAGAAAGAAAAAATAAAGGAAGAAAGAGTCTTCACGGTAAATTTTGAGTTTCTTTTTGCACAGATGTGGTCCATGGTGCATGCATCCTCCCCCCTTCTTCACCCATATAACACACACCACATGAACAACATGTGTTCCAGGAGCTGCTCCATCCAGAACCTGTCTGCTGCCTCCTTAGACAAGCAGCTGCTCAGTGACAATAAGCAGGGAAGAAGGCTGACTATTGTCCTGAATGTAAGGTGAGAGTAAAACATTAATAACTCTTTTTCCCTTTAACCATTTGCATCAAATTGGACTCATTCTGCGCTGTTATTAAATATAAAACTATTTTGTCGTGGTGTGAAAAGAAATATGTTTCCAGAAAGAAGAAAATTTGGCCTCAGCAGATGTTGCAAATCATTTTGGTGCACAGGCGCAGCCCCAAAAGAGAAACAAATCCAGAGGATGGGTGTGGTGTGCACACATTTTATGGTTATACAGATATATTATCTGCAGTTATTGCTTTTTTTTTATTACTACATATCATATATTGACATCCACTGCCAATATGATGGCAGTCCTTCTCTGACCAGAGCTGCCTGAAAACTGTAAAAGAAGCAGTAAAGTTTTATTTTCTGCATGACACTATGCTTCATCATTTGATTGTCCAGTTATATTTTTTTCTGGATGAATTTCACACTTAAATGCCACACTGGATAATAACATATTTAGTGTGGGAACTCTCATATATATAAAATATAGAAATGATTGAAATATGTTGTGGGCAGATGATAGGGGGGGGGGGTAAAAGTGAGAGAATAAAAGTGGGAAGAGCCCCCACCGGAAGAGAGGAGGTGGGGAGTTGTGCAGGAGAGCAGGAGGTGTAAAGGTTATCCAAGAGGACCAACTGCAGAGTTGTGAGACGAGGGCTTTGCTGCCAACACACACCAGGATACATACTGTACATATGTACGCACTGTAGCCCCACTAAACAACCCCCCCATATTGATCAAATGTCTGATCTGGAAACTCTGGTGCCACGTTAACACAGTTATTACCGATGCCTGAGCCCTCGACACAAAGAGTAAAGTCGAAAAGCATTTAAAGGTGCAAATTATTTGAAAATATTTGTATTCTTCTGAAGTGCTGTGGTAAAATCAGTTCAAATGTATAACACGCTGAGCTGGAGGTTGTAAAGAGATTGCTTTCCAACCATTAGCCTTGAAGAACCTTTGCGTGTTTGCCCGCAATTTATTTACACCCAAGAGTGTAGCAGTGATTAAGCTGACACACCTAGAGTCATTTCTAGCTGACGCTGTGGATTTAAATTGTGTTCACAATCTTTGCTACATGTCATCCTTTCTTTGGGTTTTCCCTGGTTGCAGCAGATACATGCTATCTTAGCAAAAATGCACCCCCCCCCCCAAAAAAAAAAAATGGTGTTGAAAATCCCATAATGCCTTTGTAAACCTCTTCTCTGATTAGTCCCCCGCCCCCCACCTCTAAGCAACACTCAACCCGAACTGTCTTAATTTCCTCATCGTGTTTATGCAAATTTGATTTGCATGTATTGTGTGTACGTCATAAATGTTACTACCACCTATGGGACACATCAGCCTTATGTATGCAAAATGATCTGTTAGGAACGCTGATAAAAACATGTTAAAGACACACATGGCTTTTAAAGAGTCATGTTTATGGTATCTTGTCACTCACCATAAAGGTGGGTGACAAACTAATCAGATTTATAACTAAATAATTAAATGTAAATATAGGGTTTATACAGGTAAATATAGGCATTTGAATAAAGCACTCTATTAGTTGTTGGAAGAAAACTTGAGATGCGCTGACGTCTGGCTAGCATCACTATGACATGCAAAAATTAATACCACTATGCTAACATGCCCACATTGACAATGCTTACATGGTGCACATATAATACGTTATTCTCATTTTCTTTTAGTGTGTTGGCATGGTAACATTTGCAAAACCATCCCTGAATACATATCAATGGAGGCTGATGGGAAATGGAAACCTGCAAGCTACTTCAAGCAACAACTCTCAACCGTCAGCGCTGCCGCTGCACTTTCAACCCCATCAACATTTTGTTTCTCTTGACAGACTTTTTTTTTTTTCTTTTTTGTTATTAACTGTCACAATTGGTTGAACTGCATGAAACAGGTTGCAGCTTGTTCTCATCTGGTGAGAAACTGTACAGGATGTAAATCTAATGAATAGCACTTGGAGAGAATAAACAGGAGTTCTTGCTAACATTAAGCACACTTTCCACCCATTAGCTTGAATGGAATACTCTGAGACGTCAACACAAACAGAACGCTAATCACTTTGACTCTGAAGCTAACATCTTACAATTTACTAAACAAACTTCATCCATTTTTCCTGTAAATGATTTCCTATTATAAACACATGTTGGAGATGAATCACTCTTCAACTCTGAGAGAGGACATTTCAGACAAGTTCCCCTCCTGTTTTCCATTTGGCTGTTTAATTGTCTCAGTGCTGTCAACAGACTATCAAGGTAATTAACCATGACTTGCACAACAACACAATCAGACAGGCAGGATTGAACTGCAGCCTCTGAACATGATACTTAGAAGAGAAATGCATGTATTAACACACACACACACACCGGTCCATACAGACATCTGGGCACACCTACAGACTGACACACACACAACCTCTCATGCAGTCATTACCCTGCCCTGAGTACATAGTTCCATGTCACACATTATATTTCCTTCACCAACCATAACCCTCCACCCACCTTCTCCTTAATCCGTTGACTTCTTACAACTCTGTCTCTCACACAGTTACAAGACCAAAACCTCATTTCCTCTGTGCCTCCAGCTATAGGAGCAGTGTTAATTGTAAGAAGGTGGGGCATGGACAAGGGTGTGCTTTTGCGTATGTGTGTGTGTTCACGAGTTCATAAGCTTGCGCAACTGCATAGGTGTGTGTTACTTTACGCGTGTGTGTGTGTGGACTTCTTTTCAGTGTGCAGGCAGTCTCTCCTGTGCCAGTCTGGGCATAGCTCCAGGGTTTCCTGCACCAGCTGGGCATCTGTGATTCCTAGAGCCTGTCACTGGGTACCGTCCCAGCTGGAGTGTGTGTTTCTCTTTGTGTACATTTTTGTGTGCATCAGTTGAGGAGGGGCTACCCGTGATGGGCCATCAGTGGCAGCGGCAAACACCATTGTCTTATCCTTTGAGCTGGAATTGAGGGCAATTCATGCGTGCATACTAAGAGTCACACACACACACACACACACACACACACACACACACACACACACACACACGCACACACACACACACACACACAGACACAGACACACACACACACACACACACACACACACACACACACACACACACAGACAGACACACAGACACACAGACACACACACACACACACATACACACATGTATAAAAAAACACAACTCCATCTTTATTTTGAGAACAACTGTTAGTAAAAAAACAAAGACAGAATTGAGCGGAAAGGCGGTGATGGCCTTGGTTTAAACATCTACTGTACCATAAAGTTGTCAATGAAGCTGCCCGTTTCTGCTTACTTAGATTGTTCATACGCCATTAGTTGATCAGACCGCAGAGGTTCCCCAAGTCAATGGCCGTCATACCTCCACTGAGCAGAGTTAATATCATTTTAGCCTTGATGAGTGAAATTAGGAGGAATCACGCAATCACAAATCCACCTTTCTATCAAGATCTATTCTGAACTCAAGGCTTCTGTTTTTGACGTGTTCTCCACTCTTCAAGCATTTGAAGTGCAATTGATTAACATATTAAAACAACATCTTGAAATGAAAAAGTACTTGATCAGAGCGAGCATACCAATGAACCAACAAACCAACGAACGACCCAAAAAAAACAGTCAACGAACCAATGAATGAATGAACCAAAGAAACTACCAAAGAACCAGCCAACGAACCAACCAACCAGTCAACTCAAGGTCACTGACACATTTTGTGAGTAATTCTCAGTATATCTGTCCCACTCTAATTGATTATTCACATCAATTGCTGAACTTCAAAGTCGGACAGTCATTAGTAGAAACTGCATTTTTGCCTCATTATGAACAATTAAAAAGTTGGGTATTTACTATTTTATCAACCAGCACATGATTTGGAATGCAGTTGATTGATGTTACTGTTCTTGACTGAAGGTCATTAAAAGTACGGTAAAGTGAAGAGACGGCGGATATTAGAGTGGTAAACATGATGTAATCGGCTATCGCTATTTCTGACAGAGACCAAATTAACAACAGCAACAAAGAGAAGAGCAGTAGAGGAAGATGTAATAAAAGAGTGTCTTCTTCTGTTGATAAAACTGCCTCCACAATGATGCATTCCCTTGCTGTGATGATTTAAAATCGTGCCAAAGCTTTGATACTGGAAACACTGTTAGGAGCTTTATAGTGATAACAGATTCATGTGTACGTAAACACATCAGGAATGAAACAATACACCATGACCTGGTGCAAAATCCTTCTCGGAGACAATACACACATTGGATGTTCTCTCCATTGTTGCCCCAAGGTTGAAACTCTAAACCTAATCACTTAGCATTCACAGGGGGAGACACACCCAGTCTCAACAGTACCAATCTAATCCCTCCACACATGTCCTGTGGGTGTGTGTGGAGAGTCTTTATGAGTGTGTTTGGATGGAGGCAGATGTCGTGTACCTTTACAGTTTACCTTTCTTATGCCAATTCAGCAGAGCTGTGATGTGTTTAAATGTCAATGTGTTGCGTGTGTGTCCGAGTACTGCATGTGCTTTCCCAGTGGTAATACTTGTAGCGTATGCGTGTGCAGCCTTAACTTGCACTAATGAGTCCAACACTCCTCATTAATCATGAACCTAATTACAATCGTGAATAAATCTTTGAATAAAATAGTACATTTAAAGTGTGTTGCTTTAACTTTTCTAAATTGTAGTATAACAGCCTGTGGATACCGCACATGCATATGAATAAGACTGTAAGAATGACATCTATAAGTATATTTATATAAAGATTATAGGAAAATAAAACATGATGTGAGACCAGGCTAATGGTAAACGATCTGGGTGGGAGCCAGTCTTAAATCCAGGCTATCATTTTCCCTTTATCTGTAAAGCTCCACTGATAAAGATAAACTATGTGGCATCGGTCGACCTCTAATTCTGGTATAGCTGACGCTGAAGCTTTAACATGCAGTAAAAGCTCCTCTGGGGTCTCCTATTGAGCAGTTGTGATGTTTTCAACCATCCTGTGTGGGTCTGTGCGTCGAATACAGGATGTGAGCTTTAGCCTCAAGAGGACAGTTCAGAATAGCTTTCTGTTTGAAGTGGCTATTTGCATGTCTTTATATTGATGTAGAGGCACCGTCTGTTAAACTATATGTGGATACTTGAATGTAATATATATATACAGTATATATTGTGTATATACGCTTGTCCTTTGTGTGTGTGTGTGTGTGTGTGTGTGTGTGTGTATGTGTGTCTGTATGTGTGTGCGTGTGTAATGGGTTTTGGGACTCAGCAGGGGTCCCATGAGGCTGATTAGTGGCCCCTACCAAATGTCATTAGGGTGTAATAAAAAAGGAGCCCTGGTGCTAATGCATAATAAAGTGAATGGACTGTTACATTACCACAGTGCCCAGAATACGGCTGTTGGCACATCAGCACGTCATTGGTTTGAATGTGTTTGTGTGTGTGTGTGTGTGTGTGTGTGTGTGTGTGTGTGTGCGCGCGCATGTGTGCAGCAGCTTTACATCAAATGTCTGAGGAAATGATGACGGAAACAGAGTGACTGCTGACAGACTGCCATTAATGATTGTACAGTATGTGTGTGAATGACAGAGAGGAAAATGAGCAGGCCCTTTCAGTCGTTCCGCTGTGTATGTGTGTGTGTGTGTATGTGTGTGTGTGTGTGTGTGTGTGTGTATGTGTGTGTGTGTGTGCACCCGCAATTCTTTATGTTCAAAAGTCAACAGTATGAACGCAAATACAGTACATCATTCTCATGAGAACCAATGCATTTGTGCGTGGGCTAATATCTGTGTAGATATTCATATGTACAGTACATTCAGGCTGGTGTTCTTTGTGTGCATAAAAAGTCTTGTTCATTTGCCTGTCTATACTTTTGTGTGTTTATGCAGTCGAGTGTGTGCATACCGTGTGCGTGCATCTTTGTATGAGCTCTGTGACTCCAGCTATGTCTTCAAAGAGTAGTATCAGTAGCAGGGCATAAAGACAAGCTTTCATTCAGTGGTTGATACAGTAATCATTGTGAGGGAGAAGTAATAACTGTCTACTCTGCCACCATTTAACTAGTGTGACCTTGACTTCACTATTGACTGCGAAAGTGTCGCATTCAGCTTTGTTACACACTTGTGCAAGTGTGTGTTACAGCCTTTATGAGCAGTGATGTGCCGTTCAGAATCTCATTCCCTATTCTACCAACTGTTACATGTAAGAAATGCACAAAAAAGCCACGTCCCTTTGGAATGTGACACGACTGTCTCACTTCTTTTTTGTCCTCGGTGGGAACCACAGCGAAGGGTAAACTGGAATGTGAGTATAATCCATCTCTCGCTCTCTCCTCTCTCACACACAGATCTGTTTGAGTATCCAAGAATGATTGAATATTTACTTTCTTTTTAATGTTACTGTCCAACAGGCATGGGGTAACAGAAACACATGTACACACACAACCACACACTCACATTCAGCCTAGTCTCCCCATTTAATTAAGCACTTTATGAATAATTCAGTTTGAGCCTCTGGGCTGAAGATAATTATAACGATCAGGATAATAATGTTTATTTTGCTTTTTATTGTATTAAGACATCAATATCTCTGCAGTGCAGTGTGGATAGTTTGCAGCTACACTTCCAATTTCTCAAGCAGCACCTCTAATGTGTTTTTCTTTTAGTTGCGAGGATTGGTGCTTGACTGTATGTAAGAGAATAGTTATATAGAACTGGCCCCTCATCTCTGTAATGTTTTGTACTATACATCAAGTCTGACTATAGTGAAAATACAGATTCTGATGTTTTAACCTCATTATTTAAATGGATTTAATGCCTTATTAAATCATACTTATCTTTTTTAATTAGTTCTTAAAATGTACTGCCTTTGATTAAAATGTTAATATCAATTGAAAGTAATTAAAAATAATATTTGGAATCTAGTTTCGGCAGATTGTCCTGCCTGAGCGTGTGCAGACACAGGCTGCCACTCTGTTCTAGAGGTGGGGTCTTATCAATTAATTTGGTTCATTGATAAGACATAAGAAGGTTCTGAGTTTGAATCGGTACCTGAGGATATTGTATATCAAGTTTTCAAACCACATGAGGACCAAGTAACCTCATGAATTCAACCACGGTGATGCCATTAGTAGCATTATGGTCAATTTATACTCCATGTAGAAGATTCATTTGGATGCAGACGGACACGTCCTGGAAATGTTCCTGGACACCTTCATTCCTTATGTATCCTAATGTGTGTTCAGAGGACTTACAGATACAGAAGAGATGGGTGAAGCAGAGTTATACAATGCTCCCTCACGCAAGCGCGCATCAATGCTCGTGATTTCAACTCATCGGAGATTTTTGGTAGGCAGTAACGTGATAACGTACGCGCATTGTATTGGCTAATGGCATCCGGAAGTGCGCTAGTTCGGTGAGTCTCGGACTTACGTGAGACATAGAAGTGCTTTAAACAGTCGATAGGAGTTTGTGAAAAGGTAATACAGATGGAAGGTGGTTTAATATCAGTATGGGGAGGTTTCATAAATGTTAAAATTATTGTAAATAATACGATGAACAGTTTGCCGCTCTATCGCAGAATAATCGCGTGTGGTTCCTGGAACGCATTTAATTGTTTTTTTATTTTTTATTTTATATACTGGTTTGATCCCCGAAGGGAAATTAAGAACGCACACTCTAGCTACTGATTCAAACGCATGCATACATATATACAGTATTTGTGAGTACAGACCCCTGTATCACACACACACACACAAGGGGGCCTGTAGGCATGCAGGGGAGGTAGAGTGGCAGGCAGCTCCTTCTTGGTGCGCCTCAAATGAGCAATTTGTAAAGGGGACGGCACCTTGCTCAAGGGTGCCTCGGCAGTGCTCCGGAGGTGAGCTGACACCTCCCACTGTCAGCTCCCCTCTGGGTATTTTTTGGAGGGGGGGTGGGAGCCGGAATCGAACTGCAGATCTTAAATCATAGGACGACCCGCTCTACCATCCGCTTTACCACTGAGCCACTGCCGCCCCCATTAACCGTGAGGAAAGAGGGCGCACTGTACTAGCGGAAAAAATTGAAGTTGTGAAGCTACAATTCAAACAAAGTACGACAAAATGGGTATGGGCATAATAAAAGAAGAACAAGCCACATGAAAAAGTGACAAAATCCTCAATCTGTAAGTCTTTATGTACCTAATGCCCTCACAAACCTCCACCGATTACATCCTTACCTCTGCACTGACTAGGTTCACACAGCCTCCTCCATCTGTCACCATTTGCTATTGTCAAAACTTCCTTCCGACAGCAGATGTGGCTCAACATGAAAGTGACGCTTTTCTCCCATTGACCCTCACTGAAAACACTTTTCTGTTGGACAGGAGCCACTTTTTTTCCTTCATAAACCTTTGTTCAACAATTCTGATTGCACATACAGAGAAATAAACAACAATATGGGATACGGATGAACCGGTGACTCTAATTTGGGATATTATTAACATAGTTTCAAATGACGAAAATGTTCGTCTTATATTAATAGCTTACAAGTACATTTAACAAACCAGTTTTTAGTGTAGGGGTCGATTCTGTTCCAGTGGTCGATTGGTTCAGTCCCATCACGGTGACTGTGTCCTTGAAAACTGTGAGCGTTCTCATTCCCAGTTGAAATATCAGAACCCATAATCCTCAGTTTAGCAGATCAATAATATATAATGTGATTATAGTTGGGCGTACTGAGCACAGCAGCTGTTCTCTGTGTGTGGCTTCTATCAAGTTCTGATTAGTCAATGATTGTCTATTCTTTGTCCGGCATATGGAATCAGCAGTCTATTCGCTGTCACTGTATAGTCATTGATTAACCCTGGCAGCAGATGTGGGAACACTGATTGTGCTGTATTGTTGGTCTGCTCCCAGCGTATTGAAACACACTGTGTAGGGTTTGGCTACTATTTGACATTTTGTTCTTATGATTATTAGCATTCATTTCTCCCTTTTTTTCTGCAGAACAGAGGATGAACATGTGCCGAATAAGAAACAGACTTTAATTCTGTGATGTATTTATGTATGTGATGTACTCCTCTGTTCAATGATGTGTTTCAACACTACAGTCTATTTCTCTATCCACGCTACCCTTCCATCAAGTCTTATTTCCATTCATCATCAACCGTTGCCCTTGCACACAAATAATTCCCATCATTCCTCAAAGCTTCAGGGCTTCTGTCCAGACACCCAGCCTTTCTCTGAAGGGTAGCCCGGTGAAGGACTCTCCCGGTGGGCTGTAGCGGTAGGGAAAAGTCCATCTGTGAAGCTGGATGGGCTGGAGCTGGACCATCAGTCACTGGGGGTGATGGATGGCTGTGACAGACAGAGAGATTGTTGGGACACACACACACACACACACACACACACACACACACACACACTCACACACACACACACACACACACACACACACACACACACACACACACACACACACACACACACACAGGTCTTGGAAACTTGAGAAACTTTCAAGTGCCTATTGTGTCCCCCCAGTGTCTGCATCATTTGATTAGCAGCCTTAAGGGGCTCCAAGGATCAATAACTGACTTTGGTAGCCCCCTACAGCTTCAGACACACACACACACACACGCACACAGACACACACACACACACACACACACACACACAGACACACACACACACACACGCACACACACACACACACACACACACACACACACATACGCAAAGCTATGCCGCAATTCATTTAGGCCAAGCCGTCAATCATCTTTGTGGACAGGTCTAGTCTGGCCCAGCATATCTAGGACACCGGAGGGGCTTTATGTTGGTGTATGTGTATTTATGCGGATGAGATATAATGTGTCAGCTCGGTCCATCTGTCTCGGGCTTGTGTATGTGTGTGAGTACAAATTAGTTCATATGGTTCCCAGTGATATTGGAACAACAGTATGATCGGTTATCGGTCTATAGTCATGTCGTCAGACAGTCTTTTAGTACGAATTCAACACGACGTGAAAACTTGAGGAACATACTGTTCTTCTTTGGCTTGTAGGTCAAGCACTTTGGAAGCAGCTTCATCATGCGCATACAGGCTGGATGATGTCAGCATCCAGGGCCAAGTGCTTCAGCAGAATTGCTGCGTTCAAGGGCACTTTGACATTAGTGGAGGTAGGTTAAAGCATTTAGTCTTCCAAATTTTCCCACGTGGGAAATGAATCTGGAACAGTAGGAATGAAAGACGACCACCTGCAGCGAGTAATGAAAGCAGCAGCCTGGTACATGTTGAATACTTAAACACAACAAAGGCTTGTTGTATTTTAAGTATCCCACCATGAGGTGGTTTGAATCTGGTGCTATAATTTAAAATAATATAAAACTTAAATTCTGCCTCCACTGTTCTCCCTGCTTGTTCTACATTTCCTCAGCCCCTCAGTGACATGTCAGAATGCATATTCACTATAAAAGCTGCAGGGCTGTAGTCACTTGTCTTTGCTCTAGAAAATCAAATGCAAGGTTGAGTGACTGTAAGGCAGATGAATAATAACGTCCTGTCTGTTGAAAGAAGGTGTCAGTCTTGTCGTTAAAGTAGCGCTGATTTAAATGCTGCTGTCTGCCGTCTGTAGTACATGCTAAAAACAAACCTGTCTCACCGAGGGGAAAGATTTAGCTAATATTCTCCCCCAGAAATGCCTGCAATTCAAATTGTTACCTCAGTTTCGTTCTTTCCTCTCCCAAAACAGGTGTTCATAATTTGCCAAAATCTACAAAAACTGTTTTGCAACAAGAATGCCAGGAAAGTAAAGCTGCACAGTTGTTTAAGGGACAGCATGGCAAAGTGTCACCTTACAGGTGAGTGAGGCAATGTTCAGATTACAAACCTCAGTTTAGTTCTGATTTTGAGCTTAGATCACTTATGTTGGTTCATTTATAATTGCAAGGATGGATTCTTCTGGGCCCGAAACAACACATAATTCAAACCCAAATTCTTTAATTGTTGTTACCTATTGTTTTTTCTGAGCAGCTGATGCTGAATGATGAAGATAGATCACAGAAACAGGCCACATGAACCGATGAACGAAAACACATAAACCCTATAAAAATGGCACAAAAGTTTAGAATGTCCACTATCTTCACAATCGGACATAAAGGAGTAAATCCACTCTGACTGAAGCCGACCTTGGGCCCAGATGTGTCGCAGGGAGGTCAGCGCTCAGTTGGAGCGATCACGTAGGTGGCCTGTGTGGTCCGCTTGTCCGCGCTAAATGGAAACAGGGTGTTCGACAAACAGCCTGTCCACCCACTGCATCCCTTCATTGACAATCTTGTAGATGCCACCGCAGCTGACCGCACTGCACTCCATTTCACACAGACATACACTTACACACTTCCCTGGGGTGATCTCCGGCCACCGAAACACAGGCCCGTCGCCCACGCCGCTGTCACTCACATATGGCTCCGCCCCTCCAATCTGCCTTCCCACACACACACACTCATGCTCACAAAAACACAGTCATTTGCCGCCCACGCATGCCAGTTAACCTTCTAATGAGGTGGCATGGGTCGTGTCTCGTTTCGCTGCCCCCCGTGGGGCTGGCCGACCTGACTGCACGTCAGGATTACTCTCGCCCACGCTGGACTCCTGATGGACTGCCTATTCTAATCGACTGAATTACTGATTGACTGTCTGGATGAATGACTGGATGAACACGCAGCATGCTGGGAAGGCGTGGGCGTGGGAACTCAAAGCGAAGCATGTGGGTGTAGATTGCATTGCAAAGGCATAGATGGCGGCATTGTGAAAGGCCTTTTTATGTTCCTGTATGTATTCATAGCGTTTTGCAATTATCGCTAAATAGCAGTAATGTTGGTCTTTAGTTCCAACCAACCCATTTCAGCCCTTATTGGATTTTCTAATCTCCAGTTAATGCCTCTTTGGGATGTTCTAGACCTATTGGGATGCTCTGTTCTGCTGACTAACCTTGAATTCCGCGAATCATTTTCTAAAATCCATTCTGTTCAACTTTAATAAGTTTTGTTTATAGCTTCAGGTAATAAAAGCCTGAAAATACTCACTTTTCATGGAAATAAAATAGGATCACAAATTTGATCAGTTACAAGCCTCACAGCTGTTCTGTACCTTGTTTCCTTGGCGTTGATTCGCTCTGCCGTATGTGTCATAGTGAACACATCCCAGATCACTATAGGCAGACAGTTCATTCAATTAATGTACCCCACATTAAACATGTTACACACCTCGAGAAATAGTCGAGATGCTTCGGCTTAGATGTAGCAATTAAAAACCAAATGGATATTTGTTGTTTCATGCCAAACGTGACAGACAGTTATTTCAGTAGCGACAGATATGCGGCACTCGTCCCGCTTTCCCTTTGAGTAATCGCATGGTGTCGTGTGTCTCTTTGTGAGTGTGTGTGTGTCCGCATGTGTGTGTGTGTGTGTGCCTGTGTGTGTGTGAATCACGCCAGTCCCTTGGTGATGATCATCTATTGTGAGCGCGGTAGCAGCCCAAACACTTGACTGCACAACTGTTAATTTCTCTCTCAGTGCATAAATTAATAGTTCATAAATAAGCGAATAAATTAAAGAATGGATGGGAGGAGAGAGAGAGAGAGAGAGAGAGAGAGAGAGAGAGAGAGAGAGAGAGAGAGAGAGAGGTGAGGGAGGGGGAGGGAAGGATGGAGACAGGAAAAACTTTCTCATCAGAAAAATTTAATTTCTCACTCCGACACCCACGAGAATGGGGGGAGGGGAGCAAGGCTGGCGGGTAATGGATGAGATTGTGTGTGTGTTTGTGCAAAAGGGATTTAATTCCAGCTATCACATCCTTATGAGCACTGACATGTTGGGGTTTTTTTTTCTTTTTTTGTCATTTCCCAAGATCCACGTTGGACAAACATCTGTGCCTATTACAGAGAATACACAACTAATAACTCGTTTCTTTATTATGAGGAGCCATGACGCATCCAGACATTGGTGCAGCTTCCTGTTCACTCCTATGATGGTGACAACACCTTAGTTTGACCTCCGACACGGGTTGGTGGAAGAAGGATGGAGATTAATGGTGGAGTGGGATGTCATCTGGAGACATCAAACTTATTTTAAAAATGAGGTATGAGCTTATTATCTCCTGATTTTGCATGTTTACTTTGATTTTATATAATATGCCTCATTGTTTATGTGATATATTGGCAAAATGGTATTTCAAAAATATTGAATACTACAGGATTTATCAATATTTACTTGTTTGCAATAGCCACAAAAACAGTTTAAATAACTCAATACAACAGATTGAAGAAAGTGTGTGTTTTTTTTCCCTCTGTGACATAAAATGCCACTGTCTCTTGTGGTTTTTAGTTGTTTGTGTTGAGCTTTTATGACCTCCTATGAACATGAGACATATCTAGACACCAGCTTCTGGCAGCATTCCTGAGGAATCACAGCCCATTCCTGGTGACTTCCAGGTCTGAAATAGTCCCAGGCTGTTCTTCGTCTTCTTCTCAAGTCATTCTATCAATCAATTTTTTTCATTTCTCCATAGTAGAATTTTGACAGGGAATATGTTGCCATCATGATTTTTTTTAAACCTGTTTTTACGCCCTGTGGCTGAGTCAGCAAAACTCCTATGTGCATTGCCAACGTCGCTAATGAAAGCCTTAATTTAGCAGTGGTTGGCGGTTAAGAATAGTTGGCCTTAAGTTAAGGACTAATTAATTTAAGGGAGAGACAGCTGGTAGAGGACATGAATGTTGTCTTCACTATATATATATATATATATATATATATATATATATATATATATATATATATATATATATATATATATATATATATATATATGTCATGTCCTTTCAGCAACTTTCCTTTTATATGTTTGTGCCATTCTTCTAAAAATAATTTGAGTTTTTAATTGGTTATCTGCTCAATGACACCCAAGTTTCATCTTCATCACCAATGAAGATCTTTCCTAATGCTCTCAAATCATCTCACCTCTACCAATCTGTTGGTTTCATTGCTCCACCTACCCAACTACCCACCTACCTATCTCTATTCCTACACACTATGTTCATTGAACTGTGGGCTGTGATCAGCTGACTTCATTTGTTTCCATTGGTGTTCTCTGCTCCACTGTTGTTAGTCGTCGTGTCATGACCTAAAAAGTTCACTATATAGTTCACGTCCATCTGTCTTTTTGAGTCATCGACTCAAACTTTGCTCCCAACCACTGACCTTTTTGAAGAAGAATTACAGAACAAGTATTGCTTGTGCGCCAGAGATTGTCCAGGTGCTTCACAGTCCTCACAGTTGTGTTCTGTCTTTTTCTCAATGTTTCAACGTTTAGAAAATGGATTTTTACAGCATTCATAAAGCTCATGCTCAATGTAGCTATCAGGCGAGCCATTAACAGTGGAAACCCTGCTAAGCCCAGTTTTCCATCTAAAGCTGATGTCACAAAAAGAACAAACACAGGATTAAAATAAATGAAATTTCCATCGAACATATCAGTTTACTGTAATGACAAACGTAATTGACGTGATCCTTCCTTTTAACACCACCAGTTTTGAGCTGTTAGTGCAGTAGTTATTGGCAACAGTGGTTAGCATCAATAAAAGAGGTTACATAAACAGAATATTGTGGCAGAAGCTTTGAAGAAGGGGACTTTTTTTTCCCTCTGTTCCTCATAAAATATTCCAAAATGCAAAAAAGTGGAAAACATCACCTTTTTCTGTACTTAAAAGCTGGTGAAGATGACACAACATGTACTGCTTTTGTCTCGTTTTAAGATTCAATAATCGGTAACTCTACATGGTATCATCATTAGTTTTCAGAACTGGGGTATTAGGTCTGTGTGATATCTGTTGAGTTGTTTTTTAAAGATGTCATCATTATTTTTAACAGACTAGAGTAAACTGAATTGAATACATGTACATACACACACACACACACACGCACACGCACACGCACACGCACACGCACACGCACACGCACACGCACACACACACACACCACAAAGTGTTTCGCTTCAACATCTTATTTTGGATGAAAATGTGTTGAATTACAGAAACGAGACCCGACTGAAAAAAAGAAGAAGCTGATCCTTGTGACTTCCTGTTGATTGGCCGCGTATAAACAATAATAAATAATGTCCACATTGTCCGATTGCATGGTTCAGAATTTGTAATATGAAGAAGCTGATTTCCCCCGCTAGTGCTTAGTGTTTCCAATAAACTGTGGATTGGCCCAGTGCTGATACTTGGCCATCCATTTGGGTTTAAGGATGACTCCTTTGGGTTGGAATGCGGCCACGCTGGTGGATGGACTATGTTGGTTTATTTGTTTTGATCCGCTCCTCAGCGCAGCATGCTGTTGGAAGGTTTCCTCCAAGACTACACACACCACGAAAAAGACTGCTGAGGCTGAACGCTACTCCACTTCAATTATTTATTTTGGTGCCCTGTGTTTTGATTGTAGGTCCATGTGACTGAGTGAGATTCTGAGATGTCTCTTTGACTTTTCATTGACCTGAACCAAAAAAAAAAAAAAAACACCCTGAAAAACAATCACATGCCTGTTGGAAAATAACAGGCTAAAATTGTTGAATCAATTACCAGAAACAGATTTCTATCCAGTAAACTCGATGGCTGCAGATGAAACACACTGAAACCTGTTATTGTAGATGTTTTGGAGTCTCTGCTCTGCAATGACCTCTCTGTATTTTCCACTCAGTGTTTCCAAACTTTCTCTCTCTCTCTCTCTCTGTGTGTGATTGTCCTGAACGTGCCCTTGAAGAGAGCAGCCCACAACAGACGCTGCAGAGATCCTCCCTGTAAAAGTGTTTTTAATTATTAATGCAGGCCCTCCACGCTGGCGGAACTCCAGGCTGCCTGTGGACGGCCACCACATTTCACTCACTCACTACCATGAATTATTCTCACAGAATCTCACATTCGCCTCATGCCTGCACACAAACACAAAGATACAGGATGGGACACATGGAGAAGGCATGAAGCTTTTGATGGGCCTGTTTGCTCGCCAGCTAATAAAATGTGACTGTTGTACATGTGCGCATATAACACGGTTATTAATGACCCAATGCACCCAGTGTCAGCCGTTTGCAGCATTTATCATGTAGGTAAACACACAGAAACACGGCACTTATGCAAGAATGTCCATAAACGTTCTTCCAGAAGCGTGTGTGCACGCCCACCCTCCTCCCTCTGTATGTTATCTTACACATTACACACACTTACTCACACACACTTCGCTTCACACAATGGAGCTCCGTGCACAAGCAGGCCATTTGCAGTATTTCTTCCATTCAGTGTGTTTCGTCCAACTGTCAGCAGGCTGTCAGGCCGTTGGGTTGCCAGCCCGACAGCTCCGCCTCCTCCAAATAATAAAATATGCCTTTAAAATGTCACTCAGTCCCGAAAGAGCAAAAGCAGAAGCAACAAATCGATTCACATTAGATGTTCAATTGACTTTGGCTTGAACTCCCATCCTCCCCTTGTCTTCGCCATGCTCTCTCTCTCTCACACTCTCTCTCTCTCTCTCTCTCTCTCTCTCTCTCTCTCTCTCTCTCTCTCTCTCTCTCTCTCTCTCTCTCTCTCCTCTTTCCTTCTTTCCTTGTCACCCACCTTTTTCATTTGCCTTTTCACACGTTTACAGGTTTCTCCTCCCTCCTTCCCTCTCACTTCTTTCTCACCCCCCCCCCTCCCCTTCCCTCCCAACTAATCTAAGGGAATGAATGCAGTGGAGGCGGCAGCAGCAGAACTCTTTTTTCCACTCTCCCCACCGACCACCACTGTGGCAGCACTCATTTCAATTTTCACCTCGTTTTAGACTTATCAAATTGACATCATTAAGACTCCCTCTCAGCTGCATGCTCATTCGTTATCCTCTCCATTTTACACCTATCCGTCTCCCTCTCACTACGTTTGTGTGCGTCTGCCTTTCTCTCGCTCTCCCGTCTATTTGCTTATCTGCCTCGCTCATTGCCAAAGGATTGAAAAGGCTCTCCATTTGACAGCAACGAGTGTCTGAGCTTTAGTTTGTCATCCCGGTGACAGAAACCTGTTGGAGTCTCCTTATTCAGAAAGAGACGGACATTTTTTTAAAAGGGGATAACAGGGATCGCAGCAGATTTACCATTTTATACATGAAAATCGTTCTTTTATTTAAATTTCAAGAAGATAGTGGCAAAATTAAGATTATAATAAAATCAGATAGATTTTTTATCACAACACATAATGCTGCAACACTGAACAAATGTAATACTATTATATAACATGTAAAATATATAAAATCAAGGCATTAACATGGGCTAAACTGAGCTTTTTTTTGTATAATTCAACAACTAAACATTCATCAAAAATAGAATAACTAAAATTTCAAACGGGGCTCGGTCACATAACTGGAGATTTAAGCATCTGCATCAAATTTGCATCATTGGTCAAATAACCGCTAATGAGGAAGACTGTCAGTCCTCCTCTTCACTTGAGCGGAATGATCGCTGGTTTTAATGCTGCACAGCTTTAACAGAGCCGGACTTCTTGTTTGTTGTCCTCATGCTGGCCAGGAGCAGCTCCTGCAGCTCCCGACTGTACCCCCGTACATAGAGAGCTATATGTTTGCCTGACAACTCGCACCAGCTTATCTCCTCACCAGCAGCATCTTGTTATCTACAACTTGGAAATAAACACAATCATAATGTGTGGCAGTTTGTTCATCTTATCTCACTGCAATGTTTTCTCAAAATTGAATCACTTTTGCCAGTGTGGATACTTCACAAGGCTTATCTCAATGTTTTGTCCACATTAGAGGAGGGCTGCTGGGTCTCTGAACCTTACTGCAGTCTGCTACATCTAAATAAGGCCTCCTGTTTGGTCTGGCTCTCTCTTTTCAGCTTATCTGAACAATGTTTTCACAGACGGTGTTTGACACACAGGACCTTACATTCGACTGGGCGGAGCTGATGGGTCAAGGGTCAAGTGAAGTGAAACTGGCAAAGGGAGAGGTGTGGCAGGGGAAGGCGAAGAATGGAAAGCTGAGAAGAAAGATGGAGGTGGGAGAAGGTTAAGACCCCACTGAAAAGGAACCCAAGGTAATATCCCGAGACATCCCCTGCGCTTTAACCTGGGGCTAAACTAATATGGCCTCTCCTAATGAGCAGCAGCGGTCCACATCTATATTGTTAGTTAGGAATCTTTACTGCCATCTTGGATCAATTTGAGGGCGAATAAAATCTGAGTGTCAGAGCCTTTTCTGGGTCTCCGGTGGCCCTCCTGCCACACCGCAGGTAGAACGATAATATAAGATTCAGGGAAAGCAAGTGAAAGTTTTTCCTTTGCAAACACACACACACACACACACACACACACACACACACACACACACACACACACACACACACACACACACACACACACACACACACACACACACACACACACACACACACAGGGCTCACCTCCCTTCTATAAACTGAAATGCAGGGTAGGGTGCGGTCCTGTGGCTGATGTTGGGATGGCAATAGGTACAGGTTACAGGCTACTGGCGACAGTGGCAGCGCCGCGGTGAACCTTACGAGCCTGGCGTCGTGCACCCAGTGTGTCACACCTCCCTGCCACGTGAGCCTATAAAGATGTTTTAAAATCCAGCAGGCCTTCTCACAGGAAACTGAGGCTTTGCTGATGGAATTTTTTTTGCCTTTTTATAAACATCAAAACCAGCACGTCTTAATTAGCTTCTGCAGTACTGTACGTATGGACATTTGATGATGCGTGCCCAAGAGCATACATGCTCATATGCATCTGCTCGGTCTGTCCGGAGTGCATGTGCTCACACTTGCGCAGATGCACGCCGCCACGGTTGTATTTTAATTGAGCATGTGTGTGCATGTGCGCGGATACTTGGGTGTGATGTTAGGATAAAAGTCAAAATAAGGGTGCCACATGGGAACGTTTATCTCACGACAGACCACTTCTGTCTAATTAGTGTGAAACAGTAGAAAAATACAGACAACTGTAATGAAAGTTGGGGCTCAATGTGTCTATGTGTGTGTGTGTGCGTGTGTGTGTGCGTTGCACATATGGTACATGCAACTGTGTCGTGATTGCAGTATGTGGTGTATGTCTGTGTCCCTGTGGTGTTTCAGGTAAAGCCATCACTGCCGTCAGAGGTAATGTGCTGCATATGTTTAACAGCTTTTCATTCACACCTCTCGTGTCTCCTGTATGTAATAACCTCAAGGATGAAAGATTTCCTGCTTCCTAGAAAACGTAAACTCTCATTCTGAGTTTGAATGAATCACTAGGATGATTTAGAGTGTGTTCAGGAATGTTTCGCAGGTCTGTATTTGATCTGTTGAACGGTTAAAATTCCCATGAAAAGGCCGCAGTGAGTGTTTTTAAAAGAAACGTACCGGGATTCCTCGAGCAAAAGAAGTACGAAGTATCACTGAAGATGCACCAGCATCTCATGTGATCTTTTTCATTACATGGCAAAACAATTATTTACCTTGTTACTTTGCTCAAAAGGTAAAGAATAATTGGATCTGGTGCTGGCTCTCAGGTCTGAAGACATTCTTCAAGGGTTTTCTTCTTTTTTTTAGGAGAGCTGCTATCCACTACAAGCGGCTTTTAAATCTGCCAGCCTTGGATCAGAGACCCCATAAGGCCTTTGTAATGTTTATATAGATATGGGAGCATAAAGGCAATTCAATCCAGCCTTGAACAGACCGAAAGGGAGGGAAAGTTTCTGTACCCCCATGAGGACACCAGGAAAAACAGGACACGACTGTGCATTCCCACCGAGACCTGAAAAATATATCTGGCAGCGTCAGAAGATACTGTATACGGTAGCTGTATACGGGTTTGTGTGTGTTGGGCAGGGGACGTCAGAAGAATCGTGCAAACGAAGTGAGTGTTCATTTTTGGTCAGTATTTTGACAGGGAATATATCAGCATCGGGATTTTTTAAAACCTGTTTTTACACTCCGTGGCTGAGTCAGATAGCAACACTGTTAGGGTTGTTACCAACGTAGCTAATGAAAGCCTCAATTTAGCAGTGGATGGTGGTTAAAAAAAAGTAAAGTTGGCTTTTAGTTGAGGACTAATTGCTTTAATGGAGGGACGGCTGATGGAGGTTATGAGTTTTGTCTTCACAAAATATCCGTATATTTATATATCATCTGTCATTCTCTTTTAAAATCTTTCCTTTTATACATTTGTGGTATTCTACTCAAAGTTTTTAATTGGCTATCTGCTCCCATGACCTGAAGGAGTCATCCAAAAAAAAATCTTTTTTTCTAATATGATAAAAATTCTTGAATATCATTTGAATACCTAAAAACAACTTAATGGGGATTTTTTTTAAAGGCAGCTCTACTTCTCGTCATCATAGAAAATGTTGTGGTAGGAGTGAGAACATAATCTGGACAGGAAATTGCTCTGGAATGCATGGGTTTATGGGTATATTGAGACAGATTATAACGTCTTAAAGCCAAGTCACTGATGCTTGAAGAGCATAACAGAAAAAAAAATAACCGAGGGCAGATGCAGTCTGGGCTGATGCTCAAATTTTATTTTTATATGTCTTTTTAGTTGTTGTTTTTTTTTTGCAGCAGAGAAGGTTAATTATAAGCGCATAAACCTATTATGTTAAGATGAAGTTTAAGGGATGAGAATCAGATTTGTTTTTTGTCCCTCAAGGGCCAAATATAGAACCTAATGGGAAGTTAGCAGATGTCTCATAGATTGGGTAATTAGTCCGTGTTGTTTTGAACTGTCTTTAAAACCTGCAGTCATTAGTGGGGCTGTGGACTCTTAATGTTTGTACCAGCACCAATATTTGTAATTCACTGCTGGTATCCAACTGCATTTTTCTATATACCTTGTAAGTTTATTGCTGAAGAGGAAAATATGCAAGTTTTGATAAATAACTCCCCAGACATATTTCAACACAGGATTAAGTGGTGCCTTCACCTGATAGAAACTGTTAAAGGTGATGATGCTTAATTATTCTTATTGTTAGCGTTATAAAAATATAAATGAAGACTTTCTGACTGGACAGTGTGTTATCAGTGTGATCAGTGTCTGGTGAGGTTGAGTTTTAGCTAGTTCCAGTGAGAAGTCTAAACTAAAGCCATTGTCCACACAAACTGATGTTGATTCAGTTGTGTTGAAATATCCCCGAACCAAGATACTGAACCCTTGTGTTTCCTTTTGAGTCCAGTTTGGTTCCTGAACCGAAATGATTAGGCACATTGTGTCAAAATAAAGCATGTAGATGATTAAAGTATATTCTAGCTCATATATCTGGAATAAAAGTGAAATTCCCGTGTGTGTCAGGATGTATTACGGTGAAGCGTATCTAAAGAACATACCTTGATATATTAATCTTGAGTCTCAATGTTTTCCCTTCTCCTTTTCCTCATCGTGACATTTTGCCTTTATCCCATTTTTACCATTCTTGTTGTGTTGCACGTCAAGGATTTGGGAAAACAATCTTTCTGAGCATAGAATGTGATAAATGAAAGCCATATGTCTCTGCGAGAACAGATTGAGCCCTGTGTGCGTTGACAGTACATTTTTTCCCAGTGGGGCTTCCTTCGAAGCCTTGACATTTTCAGACAATATTGTTGCGTTGCGACGTTAGAATTTCATAAGGCAAACCAACATTCAGTGTCTTTGTCACAACACTTATTACTTTCTGCAGTGTGTGTGTGTTCATTTTTTGTGTATGTGTGTTTACTTGCACCTGTCTCAGGACATACTGAGAGTCTCTTGAATACATGTTCCTTTGAATTCCTCTCTCCATTTGTTTCATAAGCCTGTCTGCTTGTTGTCTGTGGTTGGATGACACATTATTTTTCCATATTTATTTATCTTTCCCCATTTTGGCTTTTATCCAGTTGTTTTGCCCAGGTATCCCTGCCATTAGGGCGTATAGTCTCTGAGGCCTTGATGCTATCTGCAGCATGATATCTGAACTAACGCTGCACTTTTGTACCATCCCCATGAGCGCTCGCTCGGAAAAACAGGCTTTTCTCCCTTTTCAGCTGTCAGAAGTCACAAGGAATAGCCTGATAGGAGGCAGAGAGAAGCTTCAGTTTTATATTTCAATACACTTATCTGCCTCTACTGGCTCGACTACACAACACTGGAGGAAGGATGATCTGTAATACTGATACAATATACAGCTGCAGGATAATCCATATATAGGCTATAAGATCTTTTCTATATATAAAGGTCGGATCGACCAAAGCCAGTATCAAAATCTGCTGCAATATTAAAGTGCATTTCATTTAATAATAAGCAGCAGTCTACATAGCCGTTTTTTGCTTTCAATTTTGAAATGAAAATAACAGCCAGGTGTGAAATAGTCAGTAAATTAATCACTTTTGTTGTGTGCTTGAATTTTGCTAAAAGTGTCACATCCACCTTGTTGTTTTAAATATATTTTAAATTAGCTTAGCCATTTAGCCTACCTTCATACCTGCTCACACAGTATGGATCTCCTGATCCAATCACAAGTAAGAAGAGATCACACCAAAGTCTCCATGATTATCAAATCTCAATGATGTGAACTTGGTATCTATATATAGAAAACTGAATGATAACAGTAATACATATAATATAACAGTTATAGCCGATGCCACTTTGCTACTAAGCAGGCCTCTGGTTCTCTTCAGAATCACAATGTTCAGTATCCCATAATTACAGGTCTGATCTCTCCTGTCTTCAAATTCTTTTCAGAAAGAACCATTTTAACTTCTGTGGTCAAAACATCATTGCCTGAACTGAGAAAAACAGCATTTAAAAAGCTGCAGTAATGAACAAATTATAAACCGTTGCTTTAGTTATCGACTTATGTCCCCATCATTTCTTCTAACTGATTGATTATTTGGTCTATTAAATAACAGGAAACAGTGAAAAATACATCACAGGCATCTTAAGTGACGCCTCCAAAACACAAAGATCGCTAATCATCATGGAGGACTCAGAAAAGTAGAAAACATTAACGATTGATTAGTAGGAAAAACAACAGTTTTAGACACTTTTCCAGAAAGCAATTATTTTAATGATTGATTGGCAATGAAAACATTGCTGATTGAGTTTTTTTGATTAAGTAGTAAAATATTTTACCTCTAACTGTAATGGAATGATACAAATTTAACATATTTAGTTTCTTGACAACATAGCAGATGGTGCAGTGATATTTAACTAGGCTCTCTATTCAAACTTCTAACTGGGATGATCTTTACAGGACTGATCACAGCAAACACTAATTTTACCCTATATACAGTATGATGTATATCAAAGACTAAGATGAAGTATTTTTATATGAAAAAATATTTTTTCTAATATTTTTTTTTGGCTCAGCGGTAGAGCAGATGTCTCATAGACAGATTACCCCAGCCATCGGTGGATCGAAACCTGCTCCCGCCATGATGTCACCAGGAGTGTGAGCTGACGGTGGGAGGTGTCAGCTCACCTCCCAGCCACTTGAGCAAGGTGCCATCCCCCCTACAAGCTGCTCAATTGGGGCGCGTTCTAGAAGCTGCTGCCCGTCTCTCTGCCTCCCAATGTGTGTAGTTTGATGTGTATGTATTAACTGCATGCTTACAGGCCCCCTTGTGTGCTGTGTTCAGGGGGCCGATATACTAACCTGAGTGACTATGTAATTTCCCCTTGCGGGATCAATAAAGTATACTTCTTCTTCTTCTTCTTCTACATAGAGCATATAATATAGCCTAAAGCTGCTGGGATGTTACTCCGTTCGTTCACAACACAACAGAGAGAAAAAAGTGGAAGCTGCGTTTCTGCACTTTATCCCCCTCTCAATATATAATGCTCACTCTGGGAATTCTTTAAGCCACAGTCACAGCCGTCAACACCCCATGGCCTCTCCTCCTCTCATTGTTCCTCCTCCCCTCTGCACCCTCCATGCTGCTACGCTGCCCTTCTGACTCCTGTGTGTCTCACTCTGTGTGTACCACTACATCTGCTTATGTATGTGCAAAGCATTTGTGCTCTATTAGCATGTTCCTCAGCCTTGGGACACGCTAATACTATGCACACATGTATTCTGGTTTGGTTGGGAGTGTGTGTGCATGTGCTTCATTTCATCGGAACACGCCTGCACATGTCTGAACGGTATAAATCACTTTCCTCTTTGTGCATGACCACATATACTGTGTGTCACATCTCAACAGCGTTTGTGCTCGACTGCAATATTAAATGCAGAGTACAGGATGTCAGATTTTCTGTATGACTTTGCATGTTTGTATGAATCCATCGTATGCTTGCATGTGTGTGTGTGTGTGTGTGTGTGTGTGTGTGTGTGTGTGTGTATGTGTGTGTGTTCGCCTTCCTGCTTGAGTATTAATATGCAAAGGGAACATCTGGCGTGGCTAATAGCTGTCCCTCCCAGATCCCGTCTACCCGCCGCACTCTGCTCAGTCAACTGAACACTCTCTATCCTCCTTGAGGTTTCAAACAGGAGCACTTGTGTGTGCCGGGTGTGTGTTGGAGGAGGTGATGCTGAGGCAGGGTGGGAAAATGCTAAAAATGAATGAGGGCTGAAAATAGGTGAATGTGGGATTAATGTGGAGGAATTATTTACAATAACGATGCATTAGTCTGTGGAAGGGTAATGTAATCACCATGCAAAATTAAATTGAAGCTAACAGCACGTTCTCGAGTTTCAGGGACAATGAAAGAGGAGTGGAGGAGTAGGAGGACGAGAGAGGTTCAGCATAAGCAAGTTCAATTAGCAGAATTTAGCCTATTAATTAGTGCTATTAGCAGCACCATGCTGGGATGTTGCCTATTGAGTGTGTGTGTGTGTGTGTGTGTGTGTGGTGTGTGTTTGTGTGTGTGTGTGTGTGTGTGTGTGTATGAGTTGACATGAAAGTGACTTGTTAAGAGCCATAAACAAGAAGTGCACACATACACACACACACACACACACATACATACACACACACACACACACACACACACACACACACACACACACACACACACACACTGGTTCATCAGGATTTAGATTAGCATTTTTGAGTGCATTCCTGATAGCTGCACTTCCACACATCCACAGAGCACTTGTTTTGTGTGTGTGTGTGTGTGTGCGTGTGTGTGTGTGTGTGTGTGTGTGTGTGTGTGTGTGTGTGTGTGTGTGTGTGTGTGTGTGCACGTGTTTGACCGCTTTACCTTGGAGTGTTTGTGCGCCAGGCTGTCATGAAGTTGGCTCGGTGCGACGTCCTGGCTTGCACGCCTTTACTTTATAAAAACGCCACTCAACTCCTCTGTGGAGGAATCAGGAGCAGCTGGCAGCACTTTTTTTTTTATTTTTCCTCTCATTTCAGGCCACTCTCAAATTTCCTTTTCACACATTCTCTCTACTATTCTTAGTTCTTTACATTCATTTGTGCATTTCTTTGGTTTGGTTCAGCATCTGCCTATCTTGATTTCCATCCCCGACTCTTTCTTTCGTTGTTGTTTTGTTTCATTGTTCAGGCTGGTTCTAAAAACTTATCGCCTTCCCTGGAGATCCCAGAGCGGGTGCTTCACTTTTCACTAACCTAGAATGCATGAATCATTTTTATTCATGGTTAGACAGAACCCTGAATGACACTGCTGGGGGTTCCAGGGTCCAACTGTGTTCGAGTCTTGTGCAGTGATCGATGGTGAGAAATGGGGGCACCTGTTTTGTAATGCATACTTCAGAACTATTTCAAGTTCAGATGAAAATAATTTGCAGAAGCGAGGTTCTTATATAGCTGAAGCTCAACACAACATTTAAAGATATTCCCCCCTAACTATATCTTTATTGCTTTGAGGTAATGAGGGGAAATGTTGAAGCGCCAACAAAGAAACCTTCAGACCACCTTCCTCTTCATCAACTGAGGCTGAGAAGCTCACAGCGCCCTCTGCTGGCAGGAAGCGCCACAACACCTGACTACTTGTTGCCTCTTCTCCACTCAATTGCTTTAATTGCTTTCTTATTTATATATTTCATCATTGATTTCTCTGTTAAGGCTGACAAGGCTCTAATCAACAGTGACTGGCTGTCATCCTGTGATGGATGGAACAAAGCCAGTAAGCAAATACAATGCAAAACAAGGGTGACACATTGGTATGTGTGTCTGTGTGAGTCACTGTGTACCTGCGTATGCTTGTTTATGTGTGCAAATGTGTGTTTTTCTGACTCCACTTGAACCTGCTGAGAAAAGATGGCAAGAAACAGGACAAGTGTCATAATTATGTTCATGGCAGAAAGATTGTCGCCAGGAAAACAGTGTTAAAATGTGATGAGGCGGTGTTCACCAGGATGAACATACAATTAGAACACCATATTGGTGTCAACTCCTATCTTTGCCTCTCTCGCTGCTCTCTCTCTCTCTCTCTCCATCCCTTGTGGCCACGCTGCTTCCCTTGGCTGTCACTTCCTGTTTGTATTTATGAGAGCGTGCGGGTAAATGCATGCAGTGTCTGCCCCATTTCTTCCCCTCGCCTCAGATATGTTAGAGAAATAAGGAAGGGTGGGGGTGTTTGGGCTGCCTTATCAAAGGAGGCAAAACATAAGACGGAAGAAATAAAGGAAGAAGTTAAAAGAGAGGAGAGTTTGAAGAGACATGGAGGATGCACCCATTAAAAGATGATACAACACCTAGTAAATTTGTAATATGAGAAAGGGAAGGCCAAATTTTAACATCTGTACACACGGGACACTATAGATATAAACGATGAAAGGATTTTGTGTTCAGTCTTTTGAGTGAATCTAAATCCACTCCACAGATGTTGCTTTCAAGCAACTTAATTAAGTTGGTAAAATGAATTAAGTGGCATTTATTCCTGCACGCATTTTCATGAGCTACTCATCCCAAGCACTATACCCAGACCAAGAGCTCCTAAAGTAATTATTTTGAATGACTGATTTTTAATATTTAACTCATTGGCTGCCAGCTTTTTGTAACAATTAATCTCCTTCAGTGGACTTTTCTCCAACACTCATCCTCCGTTCCATATCTGGAACGGAGGATGAGCAGAAGCCTGATTTTCACTGACAAGCTCCGACAGGCCATCCCCCAGACCTCCCCATTGAAAAACAGAATTGATGTCTATAGACGAGTATCATGATCCAGTCATATACCAGCAAGTGGGACCAATGCAGAGTCTTCATGTGGAGAAGCACAAAGAAATGTATGGATGCCCCAGTGGTGGATGGACATTCCATACCGGATGTGTTCCTTCCTTGGACTGAAATTTATGTCTCAGCACAGTCCAACCTGTTTAGAACCTCTGTTCATTCTCTCAATCCTTTGCTTCAATTTCGAAGAATTCTTCATAAAACGTTGTCACGTGGTTGTGAAAGACAAGCCAGTAGAAGACGGTGGACTTCTTGTGAAACTTCGGTCCCTATAGTCGCTCCCCAAGCTGTGAGCCTCACCAAGACCCCTGTTCCTGTGTCTGTGACAGTCTGCAGGAATTTTCTGCCTCAGGGCAAAGCACCCCAGGCTTCAAAAGCCGCGGGACCAGATCACATCATTTTTGACTACTCAGCAACACTCTCCTTTGACAATGAGGGTGAAGACACAGTTTGGCACCTGGTGTCTCAGGATGGTGTATATTGTTAATGAACATAACAATGATGTAGAATGAAAAATAGCTCAGATGGTCGGTCAAGGAGGGGAACTTGGCATCCTGTGATAATACAGCACATTAAAAGACAGTTGCTCCCTTCGGTCGTTGGCCCACCACTGCGTCAGCAAACACAAACATGTGGCCTCCCTCAGCGCAGCAGTAAAGACTCACTAGTGAAGGAACGATGAAACTGATGCTGTGAAAAGAGAAAGTTGATCCCAGAGTAAAAGGAGGGACGGGGTCTCATGAGACACATGGAAGGCTGAGAAAGGGATGAGAAGGCAAACAGAGAAGAGATTCAATTTCAAACATCACAATTCAATTCAACACCCTTCCTCCCCAGACAGCAATAACCGAAGGAATGCATTAAAACACATACATCATTAAGATTATAGCGTGCACTCTAAGGGTCAGAACTGATCCCAGATAGCTACACCTACCCTATATCATATATGCAATGCAAAGTGAATAAGTGCATAAAAGTAGAGAGAGGAATGGACAGATGAAAGGAAGACAAAAACTGTGTAATGACTGAATGAGAGACGGTAAAATGGGAAGAGGCTGTGAAAACAGGCGGCACTTAGCGAAAGGAGACAGAAGAATGCTTGTTAAGAGAATGAGGTGATAAAAAAAAAACGCTGATAAAAGGAGAGAAATATACTTTAGCTTTAGTCTGTATGAGTGAGAAATCATCTAAAATCATATAAAAGAGCTGTGTGCATCTTGTGCAATGTGGAGAATGTGGAGTGTACACTCCTTTCGCACTATATTCCTCCTAAAATTTCACCTTCTGAGACGTCCTCTTGACGAAAGGTGTGTTTTAAGTAGGTGTGTGTGTGTGTGTGTGTGTTTTTGTCCATCCAATATCTAGTATCATCAGACTAATTCCGAGATAGAGCCGCTGGCTCACACACACACACACACACACTGAAGTCAAATTGCTTTTTCACTTCTTTAGGATCAAATGGTTGAAATCCACATGGTAACATTTAACCAAAGTAAACACACATTTTAAACGTGCTAGTGGAGACGATCGGCACCCTAAACGTGTACTCTCAACCCTAAGAAACACACGTTTTTATAATAAACGGCAGGATGGACGACTCTCAGGAGACCAATATTTTGGGTTTTCTATTCCCATGGAGGCATTTTGGCCGTCTGAGGATAGTAAAACTCCAGTCCACACACTCTTACGCAAACACACTCAGACATAGGACAATAAACAAAATTTACGGGGGGTCACTTAATGCTATATGTCCAAGCGCAGTCATACAGAGCAGCACACAGGGTCATATTTATCTTATACTTTAGCCCACTACATGCAGAGGAGTAGCCCAATGCAATTGAGTCATAAAGAAAATTTCTTTCTGATGTCATCATGCATACTCATAAATATGGATGCATGCAGCTGCACAGGCTGGATTCAACATAAAATAGTTTTGTTGGGCTGATTTTGAGTTACTGTGAGCTCCCCTTCCTTTAAGAGTACAGCAAATCCATAATAGTTATTATACAGGTATGGAAGGTTTACCTACAGATACACAGGTAGGAGTGGATCAACGCTGTCAGGATTTCTCTTCATGATCTGATCAGACAAACCTACAACATCCTACAACATATCTGTCTTTCTGAAGCCTGACTTTCTGCTCAAGCCTGTCACAAGCGGAGAGTATAAATATGCTTATTTGAATTAGTGAGTTATTATTCTTAACTTGCCACTCAACTTCTCTTCTGAAGGAGCTGCAATTCAGTGCAGGATGTGCTTCACCATGAATGAGGTTCTGGGTTCAATGCCCCGTATCTCCTAAGCCAGGGGTCACCAAATGGTGGACCGCGGTCTGTATCCGGACCGCAGGATGGTTCCGTCCGGACCCGTGACCACTCCATGATAAATGGAGTGGTCACTGCTCCTCCAGTTAATACAATAGTAGTGCCATTCAGTTCAGCCAATCAGATCGTTTCTTTACCCTGTCTGTCAGCGCACCTGGAAGTGAGACAGCTTGCTGCCGCTGTGAGTCTACCGCTACAGGAGCACAGAGCAGTGGAGACAGTGAGGACAGCATAGGTCCAAACGAAAGGAGGTTAATAAGGAAAACCGCTGGTTAACAATGAGTGGACAGAGAAATTAATGTTTATTCTTCCGTCAGGCAGTTCAAACCATTTTACCTCATACAGTCTGAACACGTAGCACTTATTAAGTATTTAATAACGTGAAGCGCCACTACGAAACAAAGCACAGAGCTTTTGAGCAAAATTACCTGAAGTCTGAACTGAGGGCAAAATAACCGAGAAAAATGCAAAGGAATGTTCACTAAAGTCATGGTGGAGTCCGGGGCAACATAAACATCTTTTAGTGATGGGACAGTTGTGAAGGAGTGCTTAAAAGCTGTTGTTGACACACTGTTTGAGGGAAAACAGAAAGATGAGATGTGTGGAAAAACTCCCAACGTCAGCTTCAACAGCAACCAGAAAATCAGAAATATTGACAGCTTGATGCAGCAATTCAGAGAGCACCATACATATCTGTGGACATGAATGATTCTACAGATGTTACTGGTAATGTCCAGCTTTGGTGTGTGTCAGGTTCCTTCACAAAGACAAGGAGCTCTTTGCTGGGTGTAACACCACTAACACACACAAGAGGAGGGGACATGTATGCAGCAATAGGATGCTGACAAAGAGGGACATAGATCTGAAGCGGGTGGTCTCTGTCACCACAGATGACACAGACAAACACCCTCTCTTTTTCCACCACCTTGTCATGGTGGGAAAAAAGAGGCGGGTTGTGCCTAACAGGGGGAGCTTTCCAAAACAGTCAAGGTGTGCTCTGTGCACACCTTTTGCACAAGTAACCTTGTGCACAAGTAAATTACTGTCAGGCCACCTGCCCCTTTCTCTCACGAAGAAAGTTCTGTTTGCATTTCTCCCCTGAAAGAGACAGGTTTTATTCATGCTTTCTGAACATAGTAATATTTTTTTATTTGAAGTGTAGGCTTTCAGTTCTTTAGGCTGGGATGTCTTTCATTTACGAGAGAAAGGATTATTCGGCTCTATTTGCACTTTACCTCAGAATTAAAAAATTCTGAGGTTTGTGTGTTCTTCAATCTAACATAAAGGTTTGGAATTTATTTGCCTGTGTCTACTTTTATTTATGGTGGTGTCAAAGAGCTAGCTGTGCACTAATTTAAACATAACCTGCATTGAAAATTGATAATAAATGATAATGTGGACATAGGGACCAGCTATAAGACACAAAGTGGACTTGGGTTCGGACCTTTTACGAAGAGGAAATTTTTATAACCGGACCACCGTGACTTTTAATTGAATACCCCTGTCCTATTTCCAATTTTCCCTCTAGATCAAATAAGTCTCTCTCTCAAATGTGATAACTGCACATTTTTGAGCTTTTAAACTTCACTTTAAATAAGATTTTATATACACGATGATTTGAAATAATTTCTCGTTCAAATAAATATTAAAAACAAATTCTGTTGATTAGATGTTATATGCTACGAATACAAATAGACTACATTTCCTCTTTTAGTTGCAATGCAAGCAGTGAAAAAAAAGACATCGGCAGGAAATCAGAGATAATAACAGAGGATTTGTCAAGTAGTCTGAAGTCATATGTGCATGTCATGCTGTGTTTTACATTACCTGAAGTAAATGGGAAGAAGTGATTTTCTGAATCATCACCTTACCACATGCAGTTTGGCAAAAATATGAAACAGCTTTATCAGTCCAATCCTCCCTCTCCGCTGTGATTTCCTCCATCTATCTTTGAGGTCATGCCAAGATATTCCTGAGTGAGTTGAGAGATATAATCCTTCTACTGGGTTTACCCTTGGGTTTCCTCCTCCTATGGAACACACCCAGAGTACCACCACAGGGATGCATTTGGTGGGCATTCCAACCAAGTGCATGGACCTCATCAGCTGATATGATGGATCAGTGGCTCAGACACCCCACATTCAGTTCTTACCCAAAGCTCATGCCCATAGGTGAGGGTAGGGTCATAGATTGACCATTAATCAAGAGCTTTGCCTTGTAGCATTGCTACCTTTTCATCATAACAGAATGGTAGAGTCACTTTACCGCAGACACTGCTGCCATTCATCTCTCACTTCTTTCCTATCTCTTGAACAACACCCTGAGGTACCTGATACCCCCAGATACCCCAAGGCTACACCTAGAAGTTCTGTCCATGAACATTCTGAACAAAATCGGTGATAAGTGGTAGTCTTCACGGAACAAGTCTGACTAATTGAGAGGCATCGTTATATGAGACTACCAATATTCACTACTGAGGATATTCCATTGGCTCAGAATAGATGTCACCAGAGGTTACAGTCTCAAGATTTGAATTATATGTAAAAACTCAACAACTTTGTCGGTAGACCACCGTGACTGTCTTGTGGCTTAATCAGAGACTTCAAAGTACTGCAAAGGTTGCTGGAGTTTTTACCGAGGTCTTATTTCTCTTCTCTATGCACCTTGGAAGTGGGTAAAGACTTTGCCAGCAATTTATAATCTGCTTCCATGTAGAGTATTTGCAGTCTTTTAAATCATTTTAATTTGGGTTGCATTGAAGATTCTTGCGTCTGGCTCAAAAGAACATGATAGGCCAAGTTTTGAAAAGGGCATCCCTGAAAAAACAAAGCTACATTGGGTTTGAGCTTTAAAAACATGATGCCTGTACCACAATAGTGGAAAATAATAAGTGGGCATCGTGAGACTCACAACAAGCAACGTAAACAAAATCCAATTTCTTCTTCCCACTTAAAACAGCTTGTCTTCATAAAACCTGCTTCTGTTTGATGAGTCACTACGATGTTGACGACAAATTTGTCCCCATAAATATTTATGTCAGCCTTTGTAAGCGAGTCATCACTATTCAGGAAATAAGGAGGTGTATGCTGACATTAGGTGGGTTTCATTTTTATATGCACAACATGTATGAAAGGCTGAAATAGCTGCCATCCTGCCATCTCGCCACAAAGAAAAAACATTTTGTTTCAATAAGAGAAATGAAGTAAAAGACAGTCCACATGCAGTCAGACCTTTCCTTTGTGCATAGCCTTCTGATGCTGTGAATAGTGCCATTACTCATAGTTTTAGACTGTGGAACCCACACCGGATCAAAAACACAGATTGTATGAGTGCTAAAAGGGCTGAGAGGGTGCAATAGATTTGCACACATCTTTCTTTGGCCTTTAAGAGGCAGAAGCTGTCTCTGGTTTGTCATTTAGTGATGACCATGTGTATATAATGGGGCTCTCACGGAACACTGAGAGAGGAAAAAGATTGCGAGAAGAAAGGACGGAGATAGAAGAGAGGTTACAAGAGAGAAAGAAAGAAAGATGCTAAAATGAAAAAGAGAAAAATGATGAGATAAGAGAGTGGATAAAGGGATGGGGAAGGTGATAAAAAATAAGTTTTCCTTCCATGACTGACTCATCATGTAATGGAGGAAAAGGTGGATGGGAAGAATGGATGGGTAAACAGAAAGACTGATGGTGTAGATAGGAGGATGTTGAATGGTAGCTCTGGATACCATTGTGTGTGTGTGTGTGTGTGTGTGTGTGTGTGTGTGTGTGTGTGTGTGTGTGTGTGTGTGTGTGTGTGTGTGTGTGTGTGAGAGAGAGAGAGAGAGAGAGAGAGAGTATAATCATGAAACAGGTGTGTTCATGCGCTTACACTCAAACATCAACACATAAAAATGTGACACATACATCAACACACACATGATTGTTGAACACACTTGCCATCCTCACAACCCTTTGTTCTCATTCTTCCAACCTCATGCTGTAACTCTCAGTCACACACAGACACACACACACACACACACACACACACACACACACGCACAATCAAATGAAAGAACTCAGCGAGCGTCCCACAGCTGGGCACTGATGACAGAGAGAGAGATAGGGCGTCCGACCTGCTGTGTGAACAGGCTGTATTTCCATACAAATCAATGGAGCGTCAGGCTAATCTCAGGGACACATCAGGGGACAAGCTTGGTCACACACGCAATGAAGCTGCACACAGACACACACACACAGACACACACAAACATCACACAGACACACACATCACATGTCAACATCCAGGCACAGGAAACTGCGATTGCCTGGCCTTTACACTGCAACTGACACACACACACACACACACACACACACACACACACGCACACACGCAGCCAGCTGGCTGAAGATAGCACATCTAGAGGATGGCTGAGCAGACTTTCACAATAAAACCTGCTGCACTGATTACTGTTCAAGGAACTCACATATGTAAATGATTCCATTTAATTACATGAAACTGTTGAGATATTAGGTTGTTGCACAATCTAGCAGGAGGTAGAGTGGGCCATCCGCTAATCGGAAGGTCTGTGATTCAATCCTCAGTCTGGCTGCATGTCCCGAGGCAAGACACTGAATCCCAAACGGCTCCTGATGGCTCTTCCATCTGTGTGTGACTGTGTGTGTGAAGAGAGTCATGGTGATAGGAAGCACTGCTGAGAAGGTCATCACCTTATTTTGCAGCCTATGTCAGTAGACTAACCATACAAATGGAACTCTGTTGACCATATATGGACAAACATCAACATGCTGCAAATCTTGGTTTCGGCCCTCCTAAAGAAATTGTTTGCAATTATTATTTTATTCAATTTTACCTTTATTAATAGACAGTGAAAGTTTGGACAGTAAATCAGGAGGAAGGATCTGGGCTTGAAGAGCAGCAGGGAGCCACGGATGGGGAAGGAGCCCACGCACCCTGCAGGAGATGCCCATACATGGGTTGTGCAATTACACCACTAACTGTGCCCCTTTATTTGCTTTTTTATTGAGAGGTTTATATTAGAAGAGCAATACTACCCTCACATCTGTCACATCCTTTTGAAGAAACAGCCAACAGCTGTTAGCTTAGCATGGCATTAAGACCGGGGAACGGAAGGAACCAGATGTGCCCACCTCTAAAAGAAGCATCTTATCTCTTTATCTGTACAAAAAAAAAACAGAGGTTTTAATTTGGGTCGTGTGCCGGTTTTAATTGAGCCATTTACACTTGTTGCTAAGCTAACTCTTTCTTCTTGTTGATATCAGCATATCACAAACTCCCAGCATGAAATAAAGTCCAAGCATTAATTCACGAGGAATCTTGATTCTTTCCGCGTGAAGTGATATTTTTATGCGTCCGTGCAGCCGTTCAGAGGAGGCACGTTATTGCGATTTGACATTTCCCCCATGCAGTGTCATGTTGGAACCCAGACTGTGAGCTAAGCTTTTATTGCCCGACATCAGTGCCAAACTTTGCTAATGCTCTTATGGCTGAATGGGAGTAAATGGTTGATGTTCAGCCATTTGGGGTGAAATGTTTTGGTATGCTCATACATCTGACCGTGAAGTGTAAATTTGATACTTTTACGTTATAGTATGGTGTATACAGTAAAATACAATTGGCTTTCGAGCCCTGCTTTGAAAGCACATCTGTGTGTGCAATAAATACACTTTATGTCTCAAGTATCTGCTCTCGTCTCTCTGTCTGATACACACTTGAGTTGAACGAGCACATCAGCTTGGAGAGAACCAATTCTGGTCTCTGATAGAAAATGAGATATAGTTCACAGTTTAATTAGTTTCCACATGTGCCGATAAGTCTACTCATTTCTTGCTTTCAATTGTGTCACATCATATTCAAAGCGCAAATAAAATTCAGGAGGGAAAAAAAAAAACTGGATCCGTCGTGTCTTTTTTGGCCCGAAGACTGTCAAACGCAAAATGACAGTCTAATGGAAATCGAAATGCCAAAAAACATACTCATCAGTTTGGAAAAGAAAAAAAGAGAAAGAAAAAAAAAAAAGAAATCCCGTAATGTTCAAACCCCGCTGCACACCAATTTTATCTGCCATCATCCTTCTTTGTGATGGGGAACAGGAATTAACTATCACATTAGAGGAAGCATATTAAAAGGATAAGAGCATCACTACAAGCCCAACAAAATTGCCCAGTGGATCAGGAGAGAAAAAAGAAAGAGGGAGGAGAGAGGATGGGAAAAGATGAGCGCTGCTGGAAAAAAAAAAAAAGGCAGAGGAGGAAGGAGGTATGAGTTCGATGAAGGTTGAATTAGTTTGAGTGCCAGGATGAACAAAGACAAGGAATAAAGCATCCAAGGGGGTCATTCTTGTAAACAAAACACAAAGATGGAGAAGAGTGACAATGAAGAACTAGGAGGGGTGATCAAACAAGCAGGCAGAGAGGGAAATGAGAAAGAAAACAGAGACAATTCATTTTTAAACTGGGCAGGCCGGACAGGCGGAGACAAGATGGATGATGGGAGAAGAAAATAGAGTTAAGAAAGAGAGAGAGAGAGAGAGAGAGAGAGAGAGAGAGAGAGAGAGAGAGAGAGAGAGAGAGAGAGAGAGAGAGAGAGAGAGAGAGAGACATGAAATGAAAACAAACAAGTCATCGTCCATCCCTCCATCATTACTCAATTCCTCTTAAAGGTCACCGTGCTGTTCTTCTACCAGTGTCGACATCAGGGAGGGAAAAGGCTACAACGGCGGGGAGAAAACGCCAAAGATTTATCTGTCGAGGTGAGGAGGACAGGCAGCCACGACGGTGCTTCAGAATTTTTGATCATCGCCACAGCGACCAGTCACCTGGCAACCGGGTACACAATGGCTGTGGTAGCCTTGGCAACAGCGTGGTCTCTGTCAGATTCATGGGGAGGATGATGAGGAGGGCCGACGGGAGACAGGTAGACAGATGGAGTGATAGGGAGAGAAGTGTGAGATGGAGGGCATGGGGCGGGATGGAGCAATGGAGGGCAGATGAGGAGGAGGAGGAGGAAGAGGAGGAGGAGCAGGTGTGAACAGAGAGCTGGTATATCACACCTCAACAGGTGCAGAAGATCAGCCAAATGTGTGTAAAGACCTAAATGAGAAATGTAATGAACTTCTCTCCAGTTTCATTTATCTGGTGAAGCCAATGACGAGAGAACGACGGAAAGAAATAACCTCAAACGATTCTGAAAGTGAAATGGGTAAAAAAAACTCCCAAACCCTCATTCGCTGGCTTGGAGCCAATCAAAATAATTATGAAAATCAGAACATGCTCCATATGTGAACGCGTTCTTTAGCTGACATCATCAGGTCAGACACTTTCTGCAACGCTGCATTCTGAATCATTCAACCTGGTTTTTCTACTTCTGTTAATTAGATAAATGTGATGTGAAAAAGACTTTTTCCAACCTGCTGCTTTTTAGATGTGTGTTTGTTTTTCCCGTTTTCAGCTAGCAGCTACTGCTAGCTGAAAACCCTGTTTTTGAAATAAATTTGGATTAATGCCCCAAAAGTGATTCAAACCTGCTTCAGAATGACGTGAACAACCTGATGAATCACTTATCGCTGACTGTTACATCGCGCTTGACTTTTATTTTCCCTAACGGAACTTAAGCAGTGATTCATATGCACGTCGAATGAAACCTTATATTGCATATTCATGCGAAACGCCTACACAGAATCACACACACACACACACACACACACACATGCACATACACACACACACACACACAGACACACAACGTGACGCGACACCGATTCAAACCCCGATGAATAAACATGTGAAGGAAACAACACACATGCAGACTCACTAAAGTGTGCATCACACAAACTATGTTGTCTTTAGCAATACATCACGCGGTTCGACTAAATTAGTCCGGTTTCAATTTGACATTTTGCATGGACATGATTTAATAGTTAACATTTCAGAAAGGGCTCACTGAAGCCTTGGGGCCCGGCTTTGCAGAAATTTAGTTGTTCTGTGTTTGGAAGGGCAATAAAGATTGAGTTTTTGATTGAGTTTGAGCGCATGTGTGTGTGTGTGTGTGTGTGTGTGTGTGTGTGTGTGTGTGTGTGTGTGTGTGTGTGTGTGTGTGTGTGTGTGTGTACTGTAGAACACCCTATAAGCCCATTAGCCCCAGGTTAAGTGGTTTACAGCCTCAGCTTTAAGCTCCACCTGCAATCTCTTCGCCAAAACCCCTGTCTATCTGCTCACTCTATCGGTCTACCTTATCTGGTAGATTACACACACACACACACAGACACACACACACACACACACTGTCACTCTGCTCATGCCATCCAAGCCCTCTGTGTACAGGAACCAAATGGAATCTGATAATCACACGTGTGCATACACCCGTCCTCACACGCAGCTCCTCATTATAAAGTGTTGTGCTCCTGGAGATAAACACAAAGGAAGTGTTTCATCTGCTCTGTACTCTTGTACTCATGCAGATTCCCTTTGATTTGGGCATCCTCATCACTGCATCTAATACACTCCATGCTACCATATGCTCTTCCTCTGCAATGGCGAGTGTGTTTCCATGTTTCACATTAAGTACGTGTGTTTTAAGGAGAAATTTGAAAAGAAACTATAAGTGTGTGTTTGTGTACGTGTGTTTGAGTGTTTTTGCGTGATCTACCAAATAAACTTAATAGCTGCTCTCTCACACGTCCACTTTCACACGAGCAGGGGGAAGCTTCCAACCTCAGAGACAAAAGGAAACATAGAAATCATCTTTAAGGATGGAATAAAGCAAGAGAGGGAAGTGCTAAATGATTGTCGGAGCTCTGGCAAAAACCCCCCTCCCTCCTTCCCTGCAAACCTACCTCTTTTACCTCCTTCTCTTCTACACCTCCTCCTCATCCTCCTCCCCATCAGTTGGCCCCTGTTTTGTTTTGTTTTTTGTCTCTATTTCAAAGAGACAAAGAGAGAAAAAAGGGAGAAACCAATGGCGACAAAGAACCAACTCCACTTATAAACACACGGACATTATAAGCGGGCAACCGCGCCGTTGCCAGGACAACACACAGGGAGGTGAAGGGGTGTATGGCGACACCGAGGCAGAGTCGGGAGAAGGAGGAGGTAGAGTAGGTGGCAAGAAAGAAAGAAAGAAAGAGGGACAGAAATGGCGTTATCTCGGGTGTGTATTACCTGTAGCTCTCGTGGATGTTTGGCAGCGACGCGTCTTCGTCTCGCCACTGATCTGCCGTAAAATATTCAGGGTGTTGATGTGTTTATCATGCTGAATTTTATGATATGGGAAAGATGACAGATAGAGCTTGAGCTGCCTGCTTGTCACGTTCGCATTGAGGAGGTGAAAACACATTCATGAGAAGTGACATTTTTAGTGTGAGTAATGGGAGTGAATAATTGTTATTATTCCGGCTACTTTGTCTGGAGCTACTTGTCAGAGTTGAGTTGTTGACAGCACAACGTTTCCAAGCATTAGTTTGAAACCATATTCCACTAATGGTGCTTTTCTCAGAGTAGAGTTCAGTAACTTTAGGAAATATGTAAAATAAGACCACAAACTGAATCAGCACCGCTTCAGGTACAATTCGATGTTGGTTGAAACATTAATATTTTTGCATATTTTGTGGAACAAAAGCAAATGTATGTGAGTCGTATGTGAGTACTCTGAATCCAAACATTATGTACTGCTAAACTTATCAACAAGATCTAATTAATTCATGTGTGATTAACGGTGATTAATGTTTGCTGCTCATCTGCATTTTAAACATGGTCCCAAGCATAATCCAGGTCCACACAGTGAAATGGTTCGGAGTGACGTGTCCATGTTCCAGAGAAATTCTGAGTTCCTCCAGAGCTGTGAGGCAAAAAATATTAATTCTGCATTTCCTTTGTTCTTACGAGTTAGAACTGTATCTTTTGCTTCCGTCAGTTCATGAAGAATATAGCTTGGCTCCATAACAGATGGTAACTGATCCTATGGTTTTGTTCATATGTTCATTAAAATCTGTTGATAATTCTTTTGAATAATACAGATAAATGGCAGAAAGACAGACAGAAAACAAACCAAGTCATCCTAACTACCTACAGCTTCAGATAAATGTAAAGAAAAGATACAATTTTGAGTTGAGTTTGCATTATTTTTTAAAATCTTCGCCACATTGAAGCAAACTTATTGTTTGCAAATGTTTTAAAGCTTGACATTAACTTTAGGTACGGTGTGCTCCATTGTGAACGTTACATCCTTCTACATATGTTTCCATTGAGCAAGAGAAGATTCAGAACAGCAGCTTGTCATTCCAACTCGGTCTTCTTCCACTCATGCTCCATTTCACCAGGAAACAAGATCCACTCCGGATGAGGGCAGCCGAGGTTGAAGGCCAGGAGCATGGTACATGTTGTAATCTGGTTCTTCTTTTTTTTTTTTTTTTTTAATTTGCTGCTACATCTGTGGTACTTCAGTCACCAATGATGTCAGTCAGTGTAATGCAGATTCGGTTGGAGGTGGAGAGTTTGAGTCATTGGCATGTCTCATTTTCCCCCTTTCATCTGCAGCAGCAGGCGAGTCAACAGCAGGAAAGAATTCAGCGAGATAGAAGAAGAATGCAACGCATGTTGATCGGATTTCAGGTGCAGACATCGTTCAAGTCTGAGATGTTATCAAGCCTTCAGAGGGGCTACCAAAAAAAAAAAAAAACTATTATAGGGTCAAAGAAATGATGGAAGGATTGTTTAACAAACTTTCAGGTAGCCACTTTAAACTGTTGTTTATGTGTAAAAGCTAGCTTACTCAATTCTATAGAAAAGCAGAGACATAAGTCAAGCTTACATTGTGCCAATCGGGGTCGGACTGTGTTGCCTATTGGTAATCAGTGCATAGCTCAAATACCCTGGGCTGTTGTTGACAAAGGCAAACAGATGGACACCGTGTCTGAATGTCAAGTTGAGACTGTCAGGGTCAGAGAAGTCAATGACTGAGCCACTGCAGTCAATGAATGATGGACGAAAAGGGTGAGATGGTAAGGAGAAGGAAAAGATAGAGTGGATGCAAAAGGAAAGTCAAAAAGGGATGAATGGAGAGAACATGAGAGATGAGAGAGAGAAGAACGGGATAAATGTACAGCATGCTCTCATACCCATGCAGAATTGGAGAAATGATTTAGATGGGAAGTTGGAGTGAGACGAAGTGGAGTGCTGGAGGAGGCAGATGGAGCTGGTTAAATCCTTGTCCGGAGTATTGTACCAATTGTGGCAGAGAAGCAGACACAATAGCTGAGCGGTCTCCTGTCGCTTCCATAAACAAGATAAATTGGTGGGGCTCCCCCGCCCACTAACATCCACAGTTTGTTTTTATTGCTCTCCAAGAGAACGGAATGGAAACCAGCTCTGGTTAAACAAAAGGAAACCCTGAATATTCCTTTTCCACTCTCTAAGGCTTTCTCAATAGCATCATGGATGAGTGGCAGCATTTGATGCCATTGTCTCATATGAGTGGCTCGTATTAGGGAAAGGCTCTCGCAGTCCCTGACAAACTAAAAGTGATGTAATTCAATCGGGTTTAAAAAGCCACCTCTTTACAATATGATTTGATTGCTGAAGAGAGACAAAGCATCAAGGAGCAGAACCGGTATTGATTCTGACTACATTTCGTCATCTTTGAAAACCCCAGGGATTTTTTTTTTTTTTTTTGCTGCACAATATTGTATTATGATTGACAGAAATGTTGTACACAGATGTAGCAAGCAAACTGGCTAAAATGGGATTTGTCAGTCATAACCAGAGAGGGTCCCAGAGCTTATAGGACTGGATAAGATACAGGAAATAAAAGACTTAAGGTAACAAACCAGATGTTGTTGAATGTCTCTGGTCTGAAAATGTGTTCATTACATCGAAATATAAGTCTAAAGAGCTGAGCAGAAAAACCTGAAAGGAATCCAAACATCGCATGACCTTTTAGGAACTGACATTTTTACAGTGAGAAATCACAGAAGAAAAAACAGGTTTATTAACTTTGCTCTCTGTCTCCTCTGGTATTTATTCGGCGCTTGTCTGCTTGTTGATGTGCCGTTGTTAGCGGTGATCTATGCTGCCTTCAGCGGAGTCTGATTTACCATGGACTCCGACTCTGACATGAGTTGAGGATGGGAGGGGTGGGGTCACCTTTAATGGCTGTCTGACCAATAGCCATCTTCCTGATCAATGATGCCATTCAGCCAGATTTTACCCAATCAAAGCCTTTACGTCACGTCTGGATGTGAGCGGTGCAGAAAGCCTGGTTTGCAAGTCCAAACGTTTGAAGAAACAGATTTTAAGATTGATTAGTGACTATCTGGATAAGAAGTAGATTTAGTACACCCACTATTAATGAAGAACTAGTTGAGTAACAGGCACTAAGACAAAGTTTGGAGCACCTACATGGCTGCACAGCAGCAGTAGCATCATCTCCTGTGACAAACTCATCTTTAAACCACAAGTCATAGATGTTGTACACAAAATCATAGACTGTAGCCACCTTTAATGGACTTCTCTGGCGCTTATCTTATTCTAAAATATGGAGCTGAAATGATTAGCTGATTAATTGATTTGTCATTTGACGATTGCTACTGCCAGGGGTGCAGTACCATGGCCTGTAACATACTGTATATCTACGTATACTCGTGTAATGAGTACTAACTAGCATAAAAAGGTAATTTCCACCATGTGGGACTAAGAATCTTACATCTTTAATGACCGAAAAAGTTTGATTCTTTTATAAGAAAAAAAAAAAAGGTTGAACATTTGTTTGATTCAGTATCTTTACTGTGAAGATATTAACTAAATATCTTCATGTTGTGCGAATGAAGTGGCCAACTCACGAAACATTCTGGAGATTAATTATTGAATTTATTTTCAAGACTTTTGAGGAGAAGGTCTGACGTTTTTTTGTGAGCTAAAGGAAAAAAGAAAATTGTAAAAATGAAACTTCAGTATCAAAATACAGCAGTAAGGAAAAACTACATGGGAAAAAGTCAAGCTGTTGCTCAAATTTCTAATGTCAAAAGTTGCACAAATGCACCACCAAGGAAGAAATTCTAAAAGCAGCTCACAAAGGCATTAGTGGAGTGAGATGGGGAATCAATCTTCAAGCTTAGAGTCTGCATTGGAAAATGGCCAGCACTGATGTGATGTAGCCTATATGTGATTTGTAGTTAATAGACTAAAATGTACAAAACTGCCAGTGAGGTTTTTTAAGCCAATAACCCTGCTGAGAGGGGTTATTATTACCCCGCTCCTTGTCAATCTCAAGCTCTTAATCCATCTGTGTGCTCTGAGTGGCTCCCATATTATTCATGGCTAAGTTTCCCTGTTCCTTTAATGTAATTTATTTTTGTCATCCACTGTGAGTTTTTACTTGGGGTTGTTTTATTAGTCTCTGTAGAAACAATTTCTGTAGGAACAGACATTGATTTTGTCTTTATTGTGTTTTAGATATATTGGAAAAATGTGAGCTTATTTGGATTTTGTGGCCGTACAGTAAAGGTTTATCGAAACAAAAATAACATAGCGAATGGTAAATTTATGATAAAATCTAATAACATCAGCTGGAACATCATTCACATTACCCAACTAATAGTTTGAGGCCAGGCAAATTAGCTATTTGTCAAAATAAATAGGAGTAGGCAAGGGAAATATAAATGGTGTTTGCTCCATCATCTGTTATGCCTCCCTTCCAAGTCACACCAAGGCTGTTCACTCTGCCCTTGCCTCACAAAGTAATCCCTCCCTTCAAAGTCAAACGCTTCTACATGAAGCACATGGTCGGAATGGTAAATAAATCATCAAGTTGGTCGACATCCACCAGGAGAAGTCATACCCATCTATCTGTGTATGACTGGTGCGTGTCTGAGCCGCTATTCTACAGATGAGGTAAGCAGGTGACTGATGACTCAGAGTCTGTGATTTAATGAAGAGTGTTTATTACCGGCTGATCGCTGGTTAACGGGCGGACCTCCCTCGGAAACCTATTTAGAGCACATATAGCAGGCAATCAGCCGAGGAGCAAGAAAGGAACTGTGAGGAATAGGAAGGAACCGAGAGGAAATGTGAAGAAAGATGAACAATTAAATGGAAATGTGGATGATAAAACTAAAGTAGAAGCTGAACCAAGTTTAAGCCACTAACTGGCATACAGATGGGGGGAAATGAGGCTCGTCGCCCCACGTGTATCACAACGGCTTTTGTTACCTTTGAAATGGGAGCGTTCAGAAAGGACGGTCCAGACATGTATATAGATCCTGCTGAAAACAGATACAGGCCATCAGTATAATAATCTGTGTGCGGCAAATATGTGGTGATGTTTGCTTTTTTAAAGAAAAAAAAAATGGAGGACAAAAAACCCCAAAAAACAACATTTCCACTCGCGTTTGAATAATGGCTGAATTTTCTCCACTTGCTCCATTGCACACACACTCAAGCACATTGCTGCTACAGTATGAGTTATCACAACACACACAATCACCTAGCACAACACCTTGCCAGACATTACACACACACACACACACACACACACACACACACACACACACACAGACACATAAACAAGCTGTGTCAGCTCATCATTTTCAGTTTCATTGTTATGTTATGTACAGGCAGTTCGGAGTTCCTTTCAAGGTCATCTGGATAGACTTTTGTTTTCTCACACATACTAACACAAGCATATACCACCCCCAGCACAATAAATTACATTCACACACACACACACACACACACACACACACACACACACACACACACACACACACACACACACACACACACGCGCGCGCGCACACATAGACACATCTATCACTGTGGGCGCTTCAGAATGACAAATAAAACCTCTCACAATAGGTCCTACTCATCAATAAGGCCATGTGTTTCTCAACAGTGAGACATTATGACCAAAAATAATGGACCAAAATATACTGAAAACAAACACACATGACAAATGTTTTAAAAACTTCACAATGGAATACCAGGCAGTGATAACATGAGGTTCTAATGTGTTGAATGAAACCAAACAGCTAAAATATAAATTTGATAAACAAGTTATTATAATATGATTACCCTCAATTGCAGTTGGATCCACGTTATAATGATGCAGAATATAAGGAATAAAAATCATTTCATCATCCCACATTATTCAATACTGCTGAGGATGGAACTGTCCGTTCGTAATGTGGAAGTTAGAACAAAATAATAGGTGGATGAAATTAAATGGCGCAGTTGTGGGCGCTTGATTTAGAGGTAACGGCTGGTAACCGCACAGACGCCACTTTTCAAAATAAAACATCTTTAGACTGGTAATCGATTAAAAAAAAGAAGAAAGTCTAACGTTCTGTGCCGCCCGGTACCTAATGTCCTGCGACCCGGTAGTTGGGGTCCACTGACATAGATGGACACAACAGCAAATGTCTGCTCTTAGTTTGACGCTTTCTCACGTCAGTTCAAATTAATAATGTATATACTGTATAGATATTTTAACTGTTACATAGCAAAAATATAAATATATAAATAAATTTTAAAAAAGTTGTGTTGAGTATGACAATTCTTGTTCATGCATACTTTGTAGTTCATAATTTCCTATTGCATGTGTAATGCGCTTCATAAAAAAACATTGATTTGAATCTAAATTTTGAGGCTGTTCTGTAAATAGTTTTAAAATAAACAATAAATATAGCAACTTCTGATCAATCCATATCAATTTCAGATTTAAAATAATGTAAGCACCCACCCATATCTGGTCAAACCACAACCACTTACGGTTTAAGTCCCGCCTGTTCCTAGTACAGATGGTTGAACAGATACAGATACAGATAACGGTGTACTCGCTCATCCCTAGTAATTAACAATTTTACGATGCTTTTTAAAAAAATTTGGATGATTATTTGCAAAGACATATTGCATTCACACACCTCTTACTTACCTCTCGGAGACTTTTATTTTGCCATTCTTTGTCTGAATCTGAAAACGCTTTGTTTGCCGTCTCATAGGCAAGATGATCACGACTCCTCCATCCTCTACGAAAATGGGACACATCTCCCTACATGAACGCACCCATAATGGTGGTGCTTCTCACATTGTACTTAACCCGGGCAACAAACCTTTCTGTAGACTTTGTCACGATTATAAAATCTGTTATTCACAGCTAGGCCTGACGCACAGTGTTCAGTTATTCTATTCAAAAAGGGTGAAATCAGTCATGAATGTGACTCGGTCCATCAGAGACGCATCGAACTGACCAACCACATGACCTCCTTTTAGAGGCTATTTGAATACACTCAAGCATAGAGGAGACGTAGATAAACACTAGACTGGGGCTCTGATGAGGTTCCTAATGTTAAGGCCACCTCGCCATCCAGCCCTGTTAACAATCTGTATTCAGGCACAATGCTGACTGATTACTAATCACAGGCGCCCGGAAACAGCCAGC
>NC_090798.1:7115000-7157500 GCF_040054535.1 Antennarius striatus | reverse complement strand
GTGTGTGTGGGTGTGTGAGTCATTGTCTGCCTTTCATGTCGCCCTGTGATGGGCTGGCGTCTCAAGGGTGTATCCTGCCTCTTGCCCTTAGCTATTGTGGGATAGGCTCCAGAAATACCGCATCATGTACTTGGGTTAAGTGGTTGAAGATGAGATGATTATGGTTATTTAGTCATCAAGAAAATGAATGAATGAATGAATGAATGAATGAATGAATGAATGAATGAATGAATGAATGAATGAATGAATGAGTGGGTTTGACTCATTTCTATTGCATCAAGGCAGACGGACAGAAAGAGGTAATGTGATATGTAGTACGTTGTAGGTCTTTGGTTTAGAGATTGCGTACGTTACAAACACACTGGGGAATATCTGAGCACTTATCCTACATATTTACTTAGCATAGTTTATTTTAGGCACATCTTACCATCACTGCTTTTACTCCCTTATGAAAATCAATAACTTGTTATGTGATAAAAAACAGGCCTGATCTAATAATCACAACAGTGCGGGTTTTAGATAATCGTATTTTTGTATGGTATAATTTAGTCATTAAAAGACGACGTTTTTCCCGACTCTTACGGACTTTTCCTAAAAAGTCATAAATCACTTGGTACCAAATCGATACCATGGGGACATACAGTAAAGCCCATTAAGGCACTGAATTAGGGCCATAAAGTGAACCTGACTCAACAATGTTGTTCCCATCAGTGCAAATGTGTAATCAATTATTAAAATATCTACATAATCAATCAAGCAGCATTAGCTGGAGATAAAAATGTCACTGAAAGGACTGATGCAGATATTGGAAAGACAGTAATAAGTCTGACCTTATAAGAGGGTGAAGTTGTTTCTGATTCCACTTGTTCATGTTACTAATTACCTGTTCGTATCACTGCCTTTGCAGGATTTGGTCACATATTGAACGTTAAAGTTTGCTCCGATCTGTTTGCCTTCTTCATTGACCTTTTCTTTCCATCCATTCGGTGATTTCTCATTCGGGTTGTCCTCTTTTGTCTCCTGTTCTCTCTCCGACTCCAATATACTCTGGACATGTGTCATCCAATCACACACCTTCACACTCACACATACACTCACGCACACATCCACCTATTCTCTGTCTGGGATGAACCGACACACAAGTCTCCTGCTAGAGTCAATAGTGTGTAGATGTGTTTGTGTACGTATGCAGGTGTGTATCTGTTGTTAATTAACCTCTTTCACCCCACCCAAACCCCCCAGGAGTGGTGGTGTGCTGAGCTCGATCCCTTAGCCCCAGCGTGTTAATCCACACCTGAGGCTGGCATACACCCACCCACACACACACACACACACATGCAGACACACATTGATCACGTGGGGAGTAGTTTCAGGTGTGAAAGAAATGTAACTTGTGTAAATCTGTTCATGTGAGAGTGAGAACACAAAAGCATATCAGCACTGCAACACCTGTGCAACAGTGGTTGCGGCGAGTGATATCACACAGTCTGAGCTGGAACACATTATACACACCTCGGAGATTTCAGACTCGTACAGTTATGTCACATTACAAGCACACCCAATCACATAAAGCACGCTACAAGATGCGCACACACACAATTACACACACACACACACACACACACACACACACACACACACACACACACACACACACACACACACACACACACACACACACACACACACAGAATCCCGGCCAGGTGTACCTTTGCAGGCCCGAGCGTGAGGCGTCTGGCTCGTATTGTGGAGTGTTGTGCCAGAGAAAGAGGAAAGCTGAAGCGTGCTGTTTTGCAACCCACTAAGGACAACGATGGAGTCTCTTGATGACACAACACAATCCCATAAACTCACTCAGGGCTCGGTCTGGATTACAGCTCGCTGCCTCTTTGTGTGGATACCAGACACAGTTACTGCACTGCCAATGCAAATGCAAACCCAGATGCCAACCAATGGGTGTGTGAGTGTGTGTGTGTGTGAGTGTGTGTGTGTGTGTGTGTGTGTGTGTGTGTGTGTGTGTGTGTGTGTGTGTGTGTGTGTGAGTGTGTACCCACGTGTGTTCTGGGCAGGAGCAGAGTGATGGTTACAATACACACACAAGTGTGTTTGATTGATGAGCAAACAAGCAGAGTAGCATGCATGTATACAGCCAGCTGCAGTATGTGCACCATCAATCACACACACACACACACACACACACACACACACACACACACACACACACACACACACACACACACACACACACACACACACACACACACACACACACACGTAGAATTTGGCAAATGTTCATTTTCACAAACAGGGACACACACAAACACAAACAAAAACACACACACACAAATACACACACACACACACACACACACACACACACACACACACTCCATTGTGATTTCATATGCAAGAGCTAATTGTCTCTCTGGTGCTTTTTGTTTTGCCATTATGTGCTCTCTCGCTCAACTCCCCTGTTTAAATGGAGATACTGGCTAACGCTGTGTGTGCACGCGTGCATGCGTGAGCGAGAGCGCATGCTTTGGTGCACGCAAGTGCACCGTTACAATCCTCTCACTTGGCCTCTCACTTGGATGCCGGCAAAAACGCTTGTCCTGAACGAGTCCTGCGGCTGATTGTTTTATGGGTGTTTCCATATTTGGGTAGATTCAGTGTTCTTTTTTCCTGTCTGGCTCGCCAGCAGCTTTGACCAAGTTATTTGCCTTTCCCTGTCACTCAGGAATGCTCGGGCCCATTCATACCTAAACACAGTTCATATTTATACCACCAGCCCTGTGAAACACTGGATCTGTTAATGCGCTAGAGAATTATCCCAAACCAAATAACTCTTGATTGTCAAGGTCAGGGAACTATGAAAATATGTGTTCCTTGCATACTTGGGTCGTCCTGGTGTCCATGTTTATGAGTTATGAGCTATGTTATGAGCTGAACTGGCAGTGGAGCATTTTATGGAGCCTACATTAGGTTTGGACAGTGATCGGGATGTTATTGAATTTGTGTCTGGACTGCTAAATCCGTTGACTGGATGAGAGAGGACTAAACACACCTCTAAAGTAGATCCCGTTGATCCATAGCTCTCTCAAGACTCGATCTTACTTCATTTTAGAGTGCTGCAACAGCACAAGTGTACAAGCAAGTGATAATAAAGGAGTGTGATTGGCCACCAATCCCTGGACTGTGATTGGTGGCCAATCACAGTCCAGGGATGTGACCAAAATGACCTGCTGTGTGAGTCCTCTGTCCAAGTAGCACTGTCCAAGTACCGGCATCCAGGATTTAGAAAAGAGGCTGTGCATGTGCAGAAAGAAGCAATGCAATATTCCAAAGTCAAAAACTGGAATAGAAGCACTCTAGTGTTTAAAATCCCAGGGTTCAGCAGTGGCAGAAGAATGCCTGCCAGCTGTTTGCCGCAACAATCCTCAAATTACCATTTTTTGTTTGAAGCTACTTCCCTTCCCTTACTTTGATTTATCTTAGTAAACAACTAGAACACAGGATAAAGTGTATTAGGAAGCACTTAGCCACTTAGGAGTAATAGCTTAGGCTCTGCAGAGCAGGTCTTTAACATAGTTACAGAATATTGAACAATAGATTACAAATAGGGGCTACTCTTGTACAAAGAGCTGCGACTGTTGGACTGAAATTGGTTTGTTCAAAAGGGAAGCAGCTTATTCGGTGTGTCAAGTCGTGTTTCAACACCTCGCCTACATAAAATACATGCATTGGCTGTCACTGATGAACAAAATACTGTATCATCAGTCAACCATGATGCAACAGATGCTGAGATAAACCAGTTCGCACATGCACAAAACCTGCAATAAAAATATGTGCTGTGAAGTGTTTTTTGCCCGAGGGGAGGAGAGTCGACATAAAGGACATGGGCGGAATGGGACGTCAGGTTTTTGGGCTTGCCTGATGATTTACTTTATCAGAGGCAGTCTGGGGGTTTGGAGGTTCTCAACCGCTGCGTGGTAGACGAAGAGCAACGCCTTGTGGGTGAAGCCGACTGTTACGACCCAGCTTGTTAAAAAGAGTTGTAACAAGAAGAATCAGATGTCAAAGGGTTGAACTAACAGTATTTTATAAACCAAATATTATTATTTAGTCCTCAAATTGCAGTTGTACAAAAAAGTGGTCTGCAGCACCGCTACTCCAATGCTAACACAATCAAGTGCCTACCTGTAATGACAGGTGACCAACTTGGCCCACTCTTAAACAACATTTGTGGTCACAAATTTGGTAAAAACATTGCATCTCACAGGAGCAAATGAGGTAAACTGTTCATGGGGAAACAGCCGGCGCGTCTGAACACCTGAAGAGTATCTGAGGGCTCCTGCTCTGATTGATGATCTGGGATTGGATCACTCCAAGGGAAGCACACCGCACCCGTCAAGAGCCAGAGATGGAACAGGTGGAGTGGGAGGAGCCAGGACTTGAGGGCAGTGAAGCATTGAGAGGGAACCAAACAGAAATATACACACACCCATGAAAACCTATGCAGGCCCATAACACCCTCCCCTTAACAAAACAAAAGCTAACACCGACCATCGTCAGTCTGTAGAGGAGATGGAGTCGCTGCTGGACTCCAGTCAACCTGGGTCCCTTTGACCCAGTGTTAGGGAGTGGAGGCATTTTTGTGGTACCACTGGATAAAGTTATGGATCTCCTGTTTGCATCCAGCTGTCTGATATGTCATTTCAAAAACTCAATGTGCATGAATTACTGTGCTTTATGTCATGACTACATGTTTACATGTCTTAAAAATGAATATACGCTGCGCTGACTTCCTCCAGCCACCTATGAAAGTGCTGTTAGCCCCGGAGTGAGACCCCGTCATTACACGAGTATGTGTGGTCATAACTCTTACTCATGGGTTAACATAATAATTGCTATGATAATGAAGCTGAAGCACCCCCTCAGACCTGTGCTGCTCTCAGGTAAATGCCTTGTTTACCACCTGAAATGCTATGATGTGTGAGGGGGAGCGGTTGCGTCTGTGTAGACAGTGTGTGCGTGTGTGTGTGTGTGTGTGTGTGTGCAGGTTTTTGGGCTTGTACGTATGTGTAGACAGCTGGGTGGCTGTGTTTGGACAGTCGATAGTTGAGTGTGACAGATGACGTCTCTATCCTACCATTATAGAGAAATGAGAGGGAAGGATGAGTGTGTGTTTGTCCATGTGATTTAGTATAATATCAAATACACACACACACACACACAATCAAAGACCCACACACAAGTTTTAGCCAGCATGTGTTCGGGGTTACACGCACCGAAGTACATGTGCATTTTGGGGTTGCCGTTGCGAGGTAAGGGGCGTAAGCTGACAAGTGTGACAGATGATGTCTTTATCTTTGACTCGTATGGGTCATATCTGCCTCCAGGCTTCTTGGCCCTGATTCTAATAGGGCGGGATAAAAGGGAGGTGTTGTGACAATTCACACCACAGGAATGTGTGTACTCCTGTCTCCTCTTCTGGGAATTTCCTCTCTGCACTGCCTATCCTCTTCATGCATCTCGCTCTCTCACTCATTCCTTCATCCCTGGGGTGACAGGTAGAGGGAGGGGGGAATGCCAGATGAACACCTGGTTTATTTTTGTGAGTAGAGAGAAAAATGAGGGAGGTAGTCCTTGGGTTAGTCCTCTGCATGGCTGTTTTATTCATTCATATTCTTCAGTGCGAGTCTGTGTGCATGTTTCTGACCTTGTAGTTTTGTGCACCAATGCATTCATCTATTGTGTGTGTCCTCTATCTTATACTTGAAGTGTGGTAATATTTGGAAACAAACTGAATTTAAATGTAGGATAATGTCAAGTTTTGCCTTTAGCAGACAGTGTGAGTTGTGGATGATAGTAGCACTGCAGCACCGACTGTATGGAAAGATCGTTTTAATTTATGGACACAACTCTGATGTCATCCTGAGCTGGGATGTGACATAACATTTCCCACCTTCAGGCAACATTACAAATAGAGCAGACAGGTGAGTGTTGGAATTTATGAGTGGCTGGTAAAATTTTAATGACATTGGGAGACTAACTATGAGAGTGAATTGCACAGGTTGGATTTTATAAAGCCCATTTCTAATAAACTGTATTGTCTGTCACGTGGATGACCAATCATAGTAAATTTTAATACTGTACTCTCAAAGCCACACATAATGTTTTCTGATGTCCTGTGTCAGCAGCCATTAAACGTTATAGACATCATTTAAAATCAATTATAAATTCAAGGCTGCTTATAACTCGTAGTAGAAGAGGATGAGGCTGCACAATGTAATCTTTCAGAATTTGCATCTCAATGCAACAGTCACAATGTATGAAATGCAAATTAGGAAAATGAAAGAAGAATAACTTCACTGATCCACAAGAAAAGTATTTTTAAAGAAAGGTGACAAACTTGTTTGTCTTGGTACAATTTTAACTGGAAATCCTGGATTACATGTAAAAACATTATTTCCACATACTTAAAACGTTAGGGTCTAGACCTAGCAGAGGACGAATGTATTCTGTGCAATAGGAGGAATGGGATGAATGTCATGATGAAGTCTGCATCACTAAATAACACACAGTGTGTATCTGGTGAATTTGTATGATGTGAATTTGTTTTCTCTGTATGGCTGACCTAACAAAAACTGAAGCATTGTTGATATTTCCCACTATTGCACAGTCCTAAACTAAGAGCTGAGTGATTGCGCTGATGATACGTTATGATGACGTGAACTCACCCTAACACCCTTCGTCAATCAGTTAGAGAACATCAAGCAATAAAAACCTACAGGATAGATTCAAAGTAAGAAACAGCCAAAGTACATTCTGTCAAGGTTGATTGTCATTGTGGGCTCAACACAGCAAAAAAACATTAAAGCCATTTCTCTCTATCTCTCCCTCTCTCTCTCTCACACACACACACACACGCACGCACACGCACACGCACGCATGCACACACACACACACACACACACAAATTAGAAATTAGTTCTTGTCTCACTTTGACTACCTGAGTTCAATAGCGAGAGATTAGAGTCTTAAATCAAAAAGAAAAAAACCTTACATTTTTTTTCCTACATTTGACTGACTTACAAAAATAATAATAAACCGAATTAATGATGCAGTGCAGACTAGAATGTAAGCAAATTCAACACAATCCACTCTTCACTTTATGAAGCATGAATAACAGATGACTCAGCAGGTACATACTCCTACACTGATTACTGATGATGTTGCATGGAGTATTGAATCACACTATAGACTCTGATTACACAGGACATTTGAGTTCAGTCATTCATAAAACCCTCTAACCCAGAGGTCATATAGCTTACACTATGGCTTATTTTTAATATTATTAATAATTCAATCAATAAAAATATTTTTTTTAAAACCTCAGAGCCCACACTGTCAAGATGTTTTGATGGATTAATCGATTAATCTATAGAGCATCATCAAGCATCATCATTGCTGTTGAGCCTCATAAATGCATTAGATAGATAGATAGATAGATAGATAGATAGATAGATAGATAGATAGATAGATAGACAGACAGACAGACAGACAGACAGACAGACAGACAGACAGACAGACAGACAGACAGACAGACAGACAGACAGATATAAAATATAAAACAAAAATACATACTCCTAAAATATAAAATACAACATTAACAGGACATATACTAAACTGTAACTAAAATATAAACAGTATAAAATTAAAATATCGGCAGTATAAAATTAAATAAAATCCATTCAACAGCGTGCTGACCTCGCCACCTCCCCCCCGGTCACCCTGAGAGAGTCACTGTACCCCCTGATGGCACGGGGCACGAAGGATGTGATTATATGATTATAGTTCACGTCAAATGTCCCCATGATGCACTTTAGATTTTGTCTCCGTGGAAAGTTTGAAAAGAGCCAAAGTACTAAATCATATTTAACATTATATAATTTGTGACTGCAGACTAAACTGGTCAATATAAAAATATCAAAATGAACTTGCTTACAGTGACAGAAAGTGTTAATCTATGGCTTCCATCTTTTTCCTTGTGCCATTCAACACATACCTGTCATGATAACTGCTGTGAAGAGAGCAGGTTGTGTGTAACCTCTAGGTATCGGATGTTTTAACAGCCCTTGAAGCAGCGCATGATGAACTCACCGCGCTCAGGTCTGCTGCAGAACACTCCCCAGGTCAACCAGATGATGTCTGAAACATGGCGGTCGATGCCGGTTCCTCTGCTTCACCGATTCCCGGTGTGATTGCCACCTCTCCTGAGAAGCTCCGTCCGCAGTGCATCAGTGAACTCATGTTACATCATATTCTTTTTTCTTTTTTTCTTTTTATTTTGTTTGCTTCTGCGGAGGTTTGTGACTTTTTATTCCTAGTGCTAAGGAGATATTTGTAGAAAGGGCAGCCCTTCCGTTTCCTGTACAGTCCTCATCAAACATACTGAATTACTAATAAATGACTACGTTTTTTGCTGTCTTCCAATCCTTCCATGACTCAATAAACATTTGTCATTGGAAAAACAAGAAATAAAAAAATAAAAAACCTTCTATCAGGTCATTCAGAACCATGTGACGTACAATGTACCAATTTGTTGTCGAGCATGTGTGCTGCGTTCAGTTGCTGAGTAGAGCCCTGTGTTTTCTTTGTAGTGACAAGTGGCCAGGCCTTGAGCACTTGTATTTTAATTAGCATCAGGTTGTATGAACTTGAAAATGTATGAAACGATGACATAAGATCTGTCCTTTTACCAAACGTCTAATGAAGAGAGCTTTGTGTGAGACAGCAAAATGGCCAGGGCAGCTGAATGAGAGAAAGCTTTGAGCAGGAGAAAACAGCCTGTAATGGCGGCATCTTCTGGGTTCACTGCTGGAGCAGAAGTGTGTGTGTTTAGCAAGAGACAAAAGTACAGGGGGGAGGCAACAGAAAAACACAACCTGACAAATACAAGAATCGATTTGAATGTCCTTGCATGTCTGTTTTTCCCTCTTCCACTTTTCCCCCCCGTCCCCTTCGCTCTTATTTCCTTGTCTCAGTCTTTCTTTATCCAGAGAGCTGCTGGAGGACTTTATTTTCTTTCCATCTTGAAGTACTGTAAGGATGGATGGAGAGCAGAATGAAGCGGTGGAAAGTGTATGAGCCTTTAAAAAGGAAGGCATGCATAGGAGAAGGAAAGTGGAAATGAAAAAAAAAAAGTGGAGATGGAGACTGAGGGAGGGGGGAAAAATTGGGTTGTTGAAATGAGAGCAATCGGTGCAGCTGAAATGGAAAGAGATGGAAAATGGAATCGCTGTTAAGAACAGAGACAATAAGAAACCGGGGAGTATGAGAGAGAGAGAAAGGGGGGAAAGAGGAAGTAAGTATAGACTATGGCAAAGAAGGAGGAAGTGGTGCAGAGGGGAAGGAGCAGGAGCAAAGGATGCTGGGAGAGGTCTTGTCTGTCCCTCGTTCCCCCCTTAACACCCCTTCGTTATCCCTCTTAGCACCTGCTGGGCTAACAAGGGCCCCGCTCCCCGTTGCCAAGGAAACTTCTCGCCAACCTTCTTTCGTGCCCCCTCCTCACACACACACGCGCACACACACACACACACACACACACACACACACACACACACACACACACACACACACACACACACACACACACACACACACACACACACACACACACACACACACACACACACCTCCCGGACTCCACCAACCGCTAACTACCTTCAATCTCAACCTCTCGCTTCCTCCCTCCTTCGCTGCCGCCTCCACTCCAGGTAATGAAAGGAAGATATGAAGCGGAGGGGCTGAGTGGAGAAGGGAGGGGCAGGGGAGGGAGGGGAGGAGGGGGGGGGGGGTCTGAAAAGGAAAGAAAGAAGATTTGAAGTGAACATACATTATACCTCATTTCCCTCCCCTCTGCTATATTATCTACCACTGCATCCTATTGACCATTGAATGCATTCAGATGGTTTCCCCATTGATGTAATGGCTGGATGTTGAGTGGACAATGTTCTCTGCTTTTATTGTAGGGAACCAATGAGAGAACTCCCTGGATAAAGATACAGGACGTGCTGTGCTGTAGCTTTCAGCCCTCAGAGCCGATCTTGTACTACAGCGTTCTAAATGTATTTAGCAATAAGGTTACCTTCACCTTTTCTTATGTATCATACATTTATTTGTGTACAATTTCAAAAAGCTATACTGTATATATAAAAAAAGAAAGGTGACAGATGAAATGGCTGCAGTACCACCCCATGTTGTTGGGGGCAGTGTTGCCGTAATTTAATCAAGGTTTGACAAATGATTTCTGACATTATAAAAGTAGAAAAAAGTGTTCTGAAAAAAGTTATAAAAAACTTTCCAGCCACAGGTAATGAAGTATCTAATAGTTGATTAGATTTTGACCCCTCACAGCCCCACGTTGGTTTGCTTGGGCCATGTTCCATCTCTCCAGAAACTTGCTCTGGAAATCCATTTAGTAGTTTTTGCAGTGCCTCTTTTCATAGGTTTTCCGCCGACATCTTAAGGTCTTTTTTTTTTTTTCCTGGCTGCATCGTTACGATAAGTCTCGTGGAATTCTGATTAGTAGCTTTTGCATGATACTGTTAATAAATCTTGACAACTAGCCAACAAATGGAATCAGGTAAAATCTTTTAAATCAAACTTCTCTGGGGTATTTAAAGAGAAAATTGACATTGCAAAATTTTGTTTTTTGTGCATCAAAAAGTTGCAGTACAAGTACGCTATAATAGAACGAATATACATGAAACATGTACATGGTTACAGGAATGCATTTTTGGAGGATAAGAAATTGAAAAACATATTTTCTAGTCAGGTTAAACTATTACAAAAGCTTTTCACGTCACAATCTTCAGTGTTTCGTTGCTCAACTGAAATCTTGATCATCCACTCTCATCATCATATTAGAGAAATGTTTCCAGCTGTAATGTGAACAAACCTACCGTCTGAAACAACAAGCTTTCACACATGTTTTTGCGTCAGAACTGAATCACTTCAGCTTTGTAATGTGAACACAGCCCCCCAGCTTTCCTGTTCTCACTCTTCTTCATTGTCTCACAGTCCTCCTTGATCACTCGCTACTTTCTCTTTTTCCTCCCTGAGAGAAAAGTCTTAACAGCGTGCTCATTAATTCATGAATGTGCTGAAAGTGCTCACTTTCTTGGAGGACCACAGGGATACACCGGCAGTGATCACAGGTACACACAATCAGACACACACACACACACACACACACACATACACACACACATACTGTATATATGGGGTTAGGACAAAAAGGATTTCAGTGTAATGGAATCAGAGTAATCTGATTACAACGGACAGCATCTTCATTCAGTAGTTTTTTAAATTAAGATAACTTATCTCCTCTAGAGAGTGGAACCAAAATAAGTGGACAGATACTGTCAGGCTACATATAGAAAGTAATGTATTCAGTCTACATAGACACACTTGGCGGTGCACCGACACACAACCATTATAGTGGTTTGTGAATTTGCCGTGCGTCCAGTAAGTGCTGATAATGAAGCTGTCTGCGGTGATCAATAGAGATCAGCTCTCGTCACTTCTCTCTGCTCCGGCCCTCCTCTGCCTCCCTCACCAGTCTTATCTCAGTCCTTCTCCCCATTCCCTTAAACACACACACACACACACACACACACACACACACACACACACACACACACACACACACACACACACACACACACACACACACACACACACACACCTCCTGACGCCCACTGATTTGTGTTCACTACATCGTCACTCACTCTCCTCTTGCATCATCGCCGTCGGCCCAGGGAAGTTGTACTCCAGCTAGCGTAGGTCAGAATTGCCTCTTTGTCGTGCAAAGCTAAAATCGAATTAAATGTAAGAACATGATGACGAATGAAGGTCAATGTTATCAGCGTTCTGTCAAAGGTAGCATTATCAAGTGGTAAATTAAAAACAAAATAATTCTTGATGGGCTTAGGTTAAAACTCTTCATAGTAGAGGTGTGAAACACCAATGGCAAGTTTGGAGAAAATAGAATTTTTAAAAGTTACTAGTAGATTTCTTAAAAGTTGCATTTACAGAGGATCACGTCATTTATTATTTTCATGTCGTCGTTATGAACTTACTTGTATTCACTGTGCTTATAGAAGCATGAAAGCTTATGAAAATTAGCTGGTCATTATTTAGGAGGCATAAAATCAAAAGATGAAAACCAAATGTGCAAATTTAGGGATGTAGAATATGTATTTTACTCATCAATGCTTGTTTCTCTTGGCTAAAAACAATAAGAAAGACAATGAATACAAGTCAGCATTTCTTGACCTGATGACGCCCCTCCCTTTGCCCCGGAAACCCTCACCCTGCTGAAGTGCAGCTTCAATACAACTGGGGGCTGCTACTGTGACGAGCATCCCCATCTAATTACATTTTACAAAGTCCATTTTCTAAATCGCTTATTATCTCCACCAAGGATTCTGTTTCCATTGGCGTTCGTTTGTTTATTTGTTTGTGTAGCTGTTTGTGGGATTACACAAAAGCTACTTGAGTTTCATTAAACTAGTAATTTGTAACGGAACAAATAATCACATCTATTAGGATATCTGGAGCCGTTATTTCTTTCACCTTGTGTCTTCATATTTACCAGTAGACAGATTTTCATGAAACTTGGTGAAGAGTGGGATAATGAATTTTGGAGTGAAAAGGCGAATTGATGATAATATTTTGATTATATTTGGACTGAAGATTATATTTTAATCTCTGTTCTCAGATATGTATTTATGGTATTTTGACGATGAAAGGTAGTCCTGATCTTTGTGTGTCAGCTTTATCTTGCTTCAATGATGGTGTCCACATGACTCCATCTCTCTGTGAATAAACTAGAAAATATTGTTAAGTGATAAAAAGCTGACAAAAAAATAAAGAGCACATGTTTCGCCATGAAATGCTTTTCTCAAATTTCGAGGTGGGAATTAATTGTGTTTGTAAGTTATGACATTAAAGCTGTTGATGAACTGCAGTGACTGCAATTTAAGCATGAATCAATTCAATGTCAGCATCCATGACGTCCAGTCAGTTCTTGTCTTACATGTAGAGCAGCTGCACTCTACCCGTCAATTTTTGTCATTTTCCTCCCCCCTCCCTCCTCGTGTTCTTTGCGCCCTCTCTTTCCACTCTTAGAGAAGATCTTGGTTGATTGCTGTGGATGATAGCTGTGGGGAGAGAAGAAGGCGAGATGGCGAGAAGGAGAAATGACCGGGTGCTGTTTGTTCCCTCGCTCAAAGATTCTGGATATGGAGTTTTCAGATGTTCACAGTGCCGCAGCTGTGAAATGGATGAGGAAGAGCGATGTGGGAGAGGAACAAGCATGTAGAGTGGATATGTGAGGAAAAAATAACAAACTGATAGAAAACCCAGAGTGGAAGTGAAAAATGGTAGCAGTCGCAATTACAGTAGACGGTGGATGTTTCTCTCTGATGCTGTTGCTATGCTATGAGTGGACTCCACGCTCTTAACCTGTAGTTAAACTACATCTGCTGCAGCTCGCTGGTAGTTTCACTGCATTCATGTTTGTAGAAAGTAGTTGACCTCTGAGACCACTGAAACTATTTATTCATCTTCTTGACTGCATCTTCCACTTTCGTGGGTCACGGGGGTTGCTGGAGCCTATCCTAAACTGACTTACGGTCGACAGCCGGGGGAGACAAACAACACCTTTACATTCACACCGGGAACAATCAGTCACCTAAGCTGCAAACTAACAACAAACTAACATGTATGCATGCACTTAAAGTATTCACTAACTGGAGTGTGCTCTTAATTTCCCTTCAGTGAACAGATTAGTATATAAATTTAAAATAATGAAATTAAAATTAAAAATAACACACTAAATTGTTTGAAATTTGATTAGGATGCATTGAATAGAATCAGCTGAGCTATAAGTTGATTGTGCGCTTGTTTTATATTACCTGCTGTCAGCTAAAGTACCTGAACATCTATGGATGCTATATTTTTTCCTGCACGTTCACATGCAGTTTCTTTTATTTAGGATTTTATTTGTTGCCTGCAAAATATTTATTTCCTGCACTAAACTCAACAGTGTCATTTACTGCTGCTGTCACCACTAGTGGACTTGTGTGCTGACATTCGTTTAAGGCTTCTGAAGTCTGGTGACACCATTCCAATGGAAGTTTATTTCTAAATATTTCACTATGCAATCCATAATGTTATCAAAATTGTCTACTTGGATCCAAAAATAGTTATATTTTACAAAAAAAGATATTTTTATTATTCCTCGTATGCCTATTTTTTAATATCCTGTCTCAATCACTTCTTCTTTTTCCAAACTCACACCAGCTCTCAAACCAGCAGAGTAACTCAAACACAAGAAGAACCTGCTGACTCCAGACTCAAAGGCCCCGGAGTTGGGAGTCCAACCCGGTCCTCGCTGTGAGGCGGCGGCATCAACCACCACACCGCCGCTCCGCCCTCAGCTTCTCCCTGCGTGGAGTAATTGGTAGCTTAGCTCGTTGTTGCAGATTTAGCTATTTCTGCTGTTGTTTTGCTGTGTCTGTGATTATTATTGTGGATGCCTCAGAAGTGGTTGTTATATCAGGAGGATTCTCCTGCCTGGATGCTTTTGTTGTTGGGATTGCCACTCGTGATGCTACACGCAATCGTTGGCAGTATTTGCTTTTATTGCTGATATCTTGGTTGTTTATATTTGTTTTGTTTTTTTTTCTGTTTGAAGTAACTATTGTCATAGTTGTCACTGCTGTGCTTCTACTATTTTTCATCTGTGTTGATCCAGCCAGCTGCCTGCTTACTCTGGGTCCCTGTGTCAACAGATAGGACTGAGACGGATGCCCACTGGTCCTTTGTTGGAGGAAAGACAGAAAGAGCCACAAATGCCTTCCATCCCTTTTACCGTTTTCTGGTTCTCTCCTTTTTAATGTCAACCTCTGTCCTTTCAGTCTTTCTGCTGCTGTGATTTGTGGTGGGGGACAGTGATAGGGGAGGAGGAAGCTGTGGGTAGACTCGGATAAACAGAGGGGTAGAAAAAGAAGGGATGGAGAGAGAGGCGTGGAAAAAACACAGGACACATCACTTGGTAAATAAGAGGATGTGAGTTGGACTGTAGCAGTTTGTCAGGACACATTCAGTGTCTGAGTATGTGTATGTGTGTGTGTGTGTGTGTGTGTGTGTGTGTGTGTGTGTGTGTGTCCATCACAGCACACATGCTCCGCTGTGAATCTTCACACAGATGGACTGCTGCAGACTCACAGCAGACCTCATTCATATTTATGAGTCAAATCTATACAATGAAAATTTAATGCCAACAATTTGTGTCCAGGTGCCCAGAGTATGTCACTACGCTCAATTAATGGATGCTTTGGTGTGTGTGAGTGTGCATATCCAGATAGGTGACAAATTAGAAGTGTCTCAGGAAAATGTTGCTCCAACAGGACATCCCAGAATAATTTGGGATCCACGTCTATTTGAGGTTCTTGATCTGAGACGCCCACTGAGAGTCTTTTACAAAGATAAGAAGAGATCTCTTTGCGTAGTCTTTATCTTTCATGGATAGTTTGATGGAATGTAACAAACCGGTGAGAGATGAAATATTTTAAATCGAATCAGCAGTGACTGCTGACGTTTATTTCTCTTAGTGATCATTGTACAATGAAGACCTGATACTCATTTAGACATAATACCTCACTTGCAACTTGATTTGGAGGGAGGCTTTTTGGATAATTTTTTGTCAGTTTCATATAAAACTGCTTGATGAACGGCCATGAAACTGGGTTGAAGGTTCAGGTAGAAACTAAATTAATAATGATACCAATAAATTAATAATGATACCAATGGGTTTCTAAATTCTAAGGTAGATATTTAGGGTCAGAGATCCATATTAGGAGTGTAAGCTATATGATATGTACAAAAGTATTTGGACACCTGGCCTTCAACCAAAAGAAACATCTGTAACATCCCATTCTAAACTGGTAGACCCTGAGTTGTGCCCCCCTTTGTGACTATGACACCTCTACTCTTGTAGGAAGTTTTTCTATTAGATTTTGCAGGATGTCTGTGGGACAGCTTGACCATCCATCAGAAACAGCATTTATGAGCTCAGATTCCGACACCGGGCGAAAAGGATCACACAGACCGAGGTCAAGTTCATCCTAAAGGTGTATGATGGGGTTCTGGTCCGGGATCTGCGGAGGTCAGTGCAGCAAAGTTAGGTTCTTCACAGATCTTCCTTCATTCACTTTGAGCAAATACAAAAGTCAAAGCAAAGCTGTGAGTTGAAACAGGCGTCATGAAATATAACATGAATAGCATGAATTTGAGCGTAGAAGTGGGATATTTTTGGAGAGTGGGATGAACTAACTGAACTCAAACTTCAGCTTAAAAAAGTTGTTTAGTTGCTTAGTTTCTGTTTCCGGTATTTTCAGAAACGCTGGTTAAGCCAACATGTTTTCAACAACAGCTCCTATTGTGCAGCTTCGATCATTCATTAACAACTTTTGGACTTACACCACCCAACTTCCAGTACATCACCCACCAGCTGGAGCACTTATTGGTTCATTGTGTCCCAGTGCATTCTGGATGTTTTTCTTGCTTGTTTGTGCTTCTGCAAATATTAATATATTGGTTATTAAAACTCTTCTCAGGCAAACACAAACAGTTAAAGCCAATATCACAACTTCTGGCGAAGCTATGATGATTTGAGACATCAGACGGGCTGCACATCTGTTTGTGTGCATGTGTATATATCAAATGTGAGTTAGATTTAATTATGTTTTCTTTTTATTTCCCATAAGGCCTTTGCTATGCATCAGTGAATCATCTTTTCCCCTCTTCACACAAAAAAAGCACCTAAAATAAACTGTCAGAGAGCTGCTCAGATGATGAAATATGAACTGAAAACAGTGTGTGTGTGTGTGTGTGTGTGTGTGTGTGTGTGTGTGTGTGTGTGTGTGTGTGTGTGTGTGTGTGTGTGTGTGTGTGTGTGTGTGTGTGTGTGTCTGTTCACTTCTCTGGCATAGGAGCAACCATCACTGCCAAAGCACTGCGTAAATGTATTGTGGTATGACACATCTGCAACCGCAAATGCAAGCAGGATGCCTCCATCGTCACACACACACACACACACACACACACACACACACACACACACACACACACACACACACACACACACACACACACACACACACACACACACACACACACACATACAGGCACACCTGATACCCTGTCCAATATCAGTGTAAATGAGACAGGAGGACCAGTCTTACATCGGGCGCTCACAGCGCTCTGTGACACTGTCACCGGAGGAGTGGGCGAAGAAGCAGAGTCAACAAGATATAAAAAGAAGAGAAAAAAAAAGAGAGGGATGGAATAGGAGACGAAGGGGAGGGCAGAGGAGTGGTGGATACTGCTCATTGCCATTGTTATTTCCCCCTGCAGAAAATGGCTACCTCCATTAAGTCACTAATGATCCTTGCATTTTGCCATGGGAGTGGCAGAGAAAGGAACCAAAATGTCTGCGCTCGAGAGAGCAAGGGAGTGATGCAGAGCAGAGGTGAAATTATGGAGTGAGTGATGGAGAGGGAAAAATTCAAGGAAAGACAGAAGAAAGGGAGGGAGAGTGGGAAATGAGGAAGTTGTGGAAAAGTAAGTGGAAAAAGAGTGCGGGGTCGATAAATTACGAAGCAGTGCGGCAGATTGAGGGACGGCGCTGCAGGGAGACAGAGTGAACACGGATGTGACATGCATTTTCCATAAGGCATGGCTTCCTAATGTGGTTCTTTTTCTTGAGCACTGTGTCGACAATCAGCATCTGATCCATCATGCTGGTCTCCATCTTTGGAGCGTGGACATTAATGAACATTTATGGTGCAAACAGTCAGAGCAGATTCACAAGCATGTAAGAAGTGACATGCACAGACGGACACCCCTCACCGCCTCACAGGCTCGCACATACGACGCATTTAGCCACGCACATGCACGGTGAGTCATCATTGAAGATGAAGCGGCACAGATGCAAACGTCGAATGATTTCTTAGCACATTTTGTGCACACACAAACTCACCTGTGTGTTTGCAACTCCCCAAAATATCCTCAAATTAATCTCCTCCATCCACGCCTCACTGAACACTGGAGTCGCACGGCTCAATCCTCCAGCCAATCATCAGAGAGATCTGCTTATTGAGCAGCAGGCAAATGCCATACCTAGTTGTTTGATTTGAATTTGAATTTTAAAACATCTCCCTCATTACATTTTCCATTATTTAATCAATTATTCATGAAATCCACTAACGAGTGAGGGTGCTCGGATGCCGAGCAAACACTTGGACAGCCCTGAACTTGATTCGCTGTTTCTCCCAAATAACATCCAAGTATATGAGCCCTGCCTCATCCACAAGTCTGTCCTAAGGACAGTCAAAGAAGGAGGAGGAGGTGGAGGAGGAGGAGGAGGAGGAGGAGGAAGAGGAGGAGGAGGAGAGATATGTGACAGGAGAGATGGCTCCCTTGGTGGAAGAATGGTGGCAGAAGCAGAAGGAGATGCAGAGAAGGGTGGCAGATGGAGGAAGATGAGAAGTGGAACACTTGGGGAAGGCAGAAGGATGGACGGAGACAAAACTGAAAGGAAGAGACACAAATAGGAAGAAATGCAGAAGGCAAGACAGCGGGCAAACTGATTTAAAGCAGCGAGCAGCATCTGTGATCAATAAAATGTGTCCAATGTGTGATATGCAGAGGACAGCTCTGATATCTTACATCACTGTCACCCACGGCAAACAATCTCACCTTCAGAAACAGGATATTGAGCTTAAATAATAAAATAAATCACTTATTTCACCGTCTCCTTTCTTCACATCGTTCTCAGTCTTTTTGTCTCGCCTCGTTCGTTGTTCTTGTGAATCTGTACTGGGAGGATAAATAAAGACGTAATGAGGATTCTTACAACCTTGTGAAAAACAGCCATTGTGTTCTTATATTACAAATCGTGAATTGTAAAAGGCCCTAGCTGTCTTGCTCTCGTCAGGACACAATTTGTGCAAAATAAATAGGCACTTGGATGGAATAAAAGGTGGGACAGGGGGCCTTGAGGATATTGAAAAAGCAACAAATGACCTTCTCCAAGTTTCATCTCTTTTCCTCGTCTTTCTCGCTCTGTGCGTTTCATTCTCTGTCTCGGCCTCGCCATCTCCCTCTTTCCCACTCACTCACTCGCTAATGGTTATTTACCTTGTTGGAAAGGGCTTCACTTTCTCACCGGAGAGATCAACAACAGGACATGAGCGAAAGAAAAGGGAGGAGAGGAGGAGAGGGCAGAATTGGTAGAAAAGAACGGAAAATATATCATTCGCGTCTGTATCCCCGGTGACACTGACTCTTCCTCACAGCTGTAATGGAAGAGAAGGTTTGGCCACAGACAGAGATGGGAGAGAAAAAAAAAAGAATTACATGTCAATATTTGTTCCCACTGGCTGCCTGGATAGAAACAGATACATTACATTCTCTTAGTCTTTCTCCCCCTAAAGCCAATTCAAGAGCTTTACTTTTGTTTGGGATCAAGAGGACTCCAGGGGGTCGCCTAGGAGAAAGTAGACACACCAAGATTGTGAACAGGGAGACCAAGGAAAGGTATGAATTTCAAGCAAAGAGAGAGGTGGGATGAGTAACATAGGCAAACAATACGTTTATGGCCTGAGAATGGGAATATGTGAGGAGTGGACACTTCCCATAGCAAATCTTTTAAGCACAAACAATCACTGTCCAGGTCAGCTGCTTCTCTATCTCACAACTACGGGCTGTATCATCAGCAGGAAGACTGATTGTTCTGGAGCCACAGGCTGTCCTTTACTTGGAAATTGCATTGGTTTTTCAAAAAAGTGCCAGCAGCAAAAGCTCCAAGCTCTTTGGAGTGACCAGTCATTGTAACATCACCCATACATTTTTTGCTTTCTGCTGGAAAGGTTGCGTGATTTTATTTGAAAGCTGTGGTTTGAAACGGGGGTTTTAAAATTTATATTTCAAATCGTTAGTATTTGCGTTAAACAGCTGAACCCCAGTTAACCCACATGCAGCTGTCATTAACAGTGAGAATATTCTCTTGCTGGAAACGAGAGCTGCTTTATTGGAGATGTGGTCAATTGTTATCCCAATAAATCACAGAATTGGCCTGTTTTAATAGGCTCGCCTCAGCTTGCCACTAAATTATTGGCAACAAACATCAGTTATGAAATCATGAAGAAAAAGCTTAAAACAAGGGTGACTGCAAAGTGTAGTTTCCATTTCTTTGTTTTTTCATGAAAAGAAATGGGATTTTGGAAAAAGCTAGAGGTCTGGTAACCACTACCATTCAAAATCCTTGCTCATTACTGTTTTTTTGTTTTGTTTTTTTTACAGCTAATTGTGGTGGTGGAAATCCAGGTTAAGAATAATAAATGAAGATGAGGAAATTGTCTTTGTGACTTAAACTGAATGGGGTCATTGCAGAAAGGTGAAAAGCACAGATGTTTTCTTGCCACAAGTGACAAAGAGAAAAAAAGATCCACATAGTTTTCCTGGAAATGATACGTACTTTATAAATAACAGAGCAGAAACCAGTGGTACGGGGTAGAACACGGTGATCACGTCAAGGTTTCATGTTTTCTTGTTACAAATTCTAGATGTGTTCTTACAGACATTTACATGTTGTGTAATAATTAAAAAATAGAAGTGGTAATCCAAATAACTAAATTTATTATATATTACATATTGCTGTAATGAACATCCCAAGAAAAATGACTTTTTAAAGTCTTAGCACAATTCCAGGGAGGGATATCTATCCCCGTCCTTTCATTGCCAGTTGATAATCAGCCCAAGGTTACGTAAAGAAAAAGGGTGTCTTGTTCATTGTCACACTCTTCACCCATAGGTGTATCCTCCCATTTGAAAACCATCCAAGCCACCAGCAGAATTATCTGCAGAGTAATCAAACACAACTTAAAAACAAATATCCTCAGATACAGTTCATTAGATCTGAATCCTCCCATATTTTCTGTTGTGAAACGTATTCCAACACAACATGTGGACTTTTGTAATAACAATGGATTTGATTTATAAAGCCCTTTATTCTAGAGACTCAAAGCGCTTCAGGGTGTTTTCATTTTTCATTCACTCCTCCTTCGGACATGGTGATGGTAGACTTCATGTGTAGCCACAACAGCCTTGGGACAGATTGACGGAACCGTGGCAACCAATCTACACCGACCACCGCTGGAACTTTCACACAGCAGTAGGACCCATGCTGGAGGTAAGGAGGGTTAAGTGTCTTGCCCAAGGACACAACAACAGCGGGATTCGAACCACCAATCCTATGGTCAATCCTATAGTCACCTTCTATACCACCTGAGCCACTGCTGCCCCATTATTATTAAGTAATAGGTTGAATGACTGAACTTTAAAAAAAGCATTTTTATAGCTGACTCTGACTGCAACCCAACTGCAGGTTGGAATGACTATGGCAATGTTTGGAATGACAGAAGTCAGGCAACCTTCATGTCCAATATTCATAAAGTGTATGTGGTATTCAATGCCATACTACTGGCTTGATGTTATGTTTTTTACTGGCATAAATATAGAATCCTCTGGTCTCTATAAAAATCTTTGAAATCAAATTGATGGACACAGACCACATTCATTTCTGGAGCCTGGGGCCTTAAATACCGAAGAGAGGTAAAGTTATATAGCATCTTTCTAGTTATGTAGTGCAAGATTGATTAGCATTGGTGCAACAGGACCAAACATAGCAATAAAGTTCAGAGCTTTATGTTTGTTGAATCCCAACACATAATGTGTATCAGCTCATTAAGCACAAAGGACAAAAGTAGCAAGGACTAAATCTGGCTAATGCCCTTCTGTGTACAACAAATTGATAACCTCACTATGTAAGGCACAATGTTTGGCAATGCTGGTACACACGACACTACATGAGGCCCCAGAGCTTATAGAACAGCATTGTGAGTTAGTTTTCAGGTTTGACGACATGTGCGACACCGACTAATTAATTGGCCAGAGGCAGTGAGCCCTTCCTATCCGGACCTATTTGTAAATGCTTTCCGCCCTTACAAACAACGCTCACGAATCAATGCAGCACTGCCTAACAAAGGGTACAGCCATTGGAATTTTGAATGAGACCGGTCTTGTTAAGGTCAGAGTTGTACAGTGAGAGCAGTCAATGTTTGCTTTAATTGTGTGTCCCCCTTTCACTGAGCAGTCATTTCAAAATGTTGTTAAAAGTATTTTGTAGCAAAAACCTGTGTGGGAAAGAAAAATAAAACAGGTGTTGAAGAGCATTTAGTGCTTCAGGCTTTCTCAGAGTCAACTCTTTAAATCCAAATCAGGTCTCATTTTAAAGTAAAACAACACCACATCTCCTGATTCTGATATGTCTCTCTTGACTCTTGATTCTGTTATCAGAGCTGCATGCATTTAACACAACCTGAAAAAAAGGTTAATTGTCGTTGCAGGCAAATTATCATGGCATTTAAAGTAATCTTCGTAAAGTAAAGTGATCATAATAATAATCATAATTTTTTTCATTTTGCAAAGACGTTGCATCACTCTGGTTTTTGGTAGTAATCACCGCAGCTCCCGTCTACCTACTCTTGCCAACTCTGCAACCTGAAAATTTCCTTCAGCAATCATATGTTTGATGCGAATATGTTTCCCATCTAATTTCAGGAAATTTCATTTTCCGTGAGGTTTTTTCGTTTCATTCCCTGTGCTTATTTTCTTTATTTTTCGTTTAGCGGAGAACAGAGGATGCAGTGGAATTTTCTAATGAAAACTTGATAGGAAATTTTGGTGCAAATTCAGAAGGCTCATCTAGCCACTGAGTATGAAGACCCATTATGTTCCTGTCATCTCCAGAGATTATGCTCAGGATTGAATTAGAGTGAAACACTGACTTTGTTTATTTGGTGGAAAGGTAACTCATGAAACACAGTCTTGGATGAGGTTGCCAAATTATATGGGGCCCCCGGGTCCATCAGTGCAAATGAGATGACTTCAAACGTGGAAAGAAATTAGATTGCGCTGCAGATGTGATGTAAATTTTGAATAAGTAATAGAGAATTGTCGTCAAATTGTTACTGAAATCATAGGATTTGATCCCTGGATGCTACGGATTAATATTTTTGGAAAGAAATCAGTAATCTATGTTTTATTATGAAAGGATGTGAGCAGCTATTTTGTGTGTTTTTGTGTGTTTTTGTGTGTTTTTCCCATGTTATGGTTCAACATACACTTGAATTTGACAATGTTTCTGATGTATTCTAATGAATAAAACAAGTTTTCTGAAAGGTCAACACAAAGTGTAAGGTTCAAATTGAAGAAGCACTCTCAATTGACGGCCTCAGGTTAGGTCAGATTGTGTTATTGTCTTGCACTTTGGCTAAATCAAACTGCAGTATGTGGGAGTCATACACAAATCTCTTGGTTCTGGTATAAGGTGGCCTTTTTAAGTCATGTAACCTTCACCATGTGAGAGCTGACTGGTTGTGCTATTCACTGTACTCATTTTAAACGCTCACTGCAAAACATGGCCCCAGGGGCCTCATTTGGGTCGTGACAGTGCTTCACAGTCAACATTTGACCTTTAAAGCCCGAATGGTTTTCCTCAGTTATTTCACTGTTGCATATGCACATTTTCGCAAAGGATATGAATTGCAGATGGAATATAGCTTTTTGAATTGTTTTTATTTGTATTTTTTTCAAAATGTAGTTTAAAGCTCGAATTCTAACCTACTGTTTTGTAAATGAGAAATATCAAAAGCAGACTTTTCTAACTTCAACAATAAATTAAAAAAAAAATCATACTGAAAACTGTTATTGTAATAAATACAAAATGCATCAGCCTCCCTCTCTGAAAATTTAAGCATTTCGTTTAATATCATTGAAACTGTCGGAAGTAATAATAACAGGTTATTTCCGAAGTTACACACACTTTCAGAGTTGCACATTTGTAATAGGTGGAAAAAAAAAATTTTTTTTTCAAAAGTTTGTGTGTGTGCGTGCGTGTGTGTGTGTGTGTGTGTGTGTCTGTGAGTGCGTTTATATATATATATATATATATATATATATATATATATATATATATATATATATACACATATATATATATATATATATATATATATATATATATATATATATATATATATATATATATACTGTTTATGTACTATTTTCTGCTACTTAGGCCATTCGCTCATATGCTTCATGTGAACTCACTTGACACACTTACAGGGATCATGAAAAAGAAAAAAAAGAAAAATCACATCTAGGGAGATTTATGTTTTCATACTGTGGGGAAAAAATCCTCATAACCAAAGAAGGCGTTTATTACAGATCTGCAAGGAGAGAAATTGATTTACAACATCTATGGCTGCATCTGTACGGTAATGTGTCTCAAAGCGTTACCAAATTCACTCAGATTCCGTTCGACAAACAGCATCCGACTCTTGACGCCGTTGATATGCGTTTTACGTTACAAAAAATAACCTCACCTCCCAGCGCGAGTTTAAAAGACAGACACATGGAGGACACATGAAGACACACATTGATGAAAGCTTGCACAGATGAATGCAAGCAGTAACACAAAGAGGATTGCTTTGAATAATGTGTAATCATAATGTGAAAACAAAAACTGTAATGGAGATTCTTACATATATTATCAACCACAATGTACATCTTCAGAGAGAGGTGTCAGAAGAAGCATTTAAATAACCTTAGACAACACATTCCATCTCCATTCTGTCCAGACAATAGAATGACAGCTTATTTGTATTCATTTTAAACAACAATTCTAAATGACATTGATAAATCCCAGAAGCAAATTTTGAATATCTGTAAGAAGCAGTAAATTGTTTCGCAGTCTGGTTTCCGTTTGACACATATCTGTCCTTTGTTTTAACCGTTTACCGACAGACAAATTATTTCTGTTCACTAATGCATTGATTATCAGCTTTATTATTAGGCTCAGGTGTCACATGACAGATGACTGATTATAGCCCCTTGATAAATTTGCAATTACAAAGAGTTATTGAAACATATAGTCTATAGAATAACACTGATTGGCAGACGTATTAAGAAGCTCAGGTGCGTTGGTAGTGTTCTTAATAACTGGGTCCAAGCCACGTCAGATGCCCATCAGGGTACAATAGAAGGGGTTGACAGGGCCAGGGCGTCCCATCAGTCACAGTACAGAAGGGGGTCAGAGGTGACCCTGGCACCCCATCTGGTTCAGAACACACAGTTAGGGAATGGAAGCGGTGTGTTGAAAGGAGCGATGGTGACGTCAGTAGCTGGGGGGGTTTAGACAAGAAAGTTCCTCATAAAGACAGATGACTGTGGGGCCTGACGCCAGTAATGAAGCATTTGTTGTGTGTAACCAGAGCAATCCACACATAGACTCTGTCCCAGAGGGGTGGGGTCAGGGGGTGATCTGTCACACGACCCACCTCAGTTTTAACAGATGGATATGCACACATACACACACACTCCTGCACAGTCTGATATCCCAGTCAGGCTGGCAGGGTCCTGACCTGTGTGAACAGGTTTGCAGACCAGGCAGGCACATGGGCCAGGACCCCGAGGGGACGCAAGACAGACAAAGAGCTGATTGGCACCGCTGGAGTTTAAACACATGTAGCTTTTTGCGCCAGGAAATGAAGTGCACATGCCTCTTTTTTTGCACAATATTTTGGAATTGCTACCAGCTTTCAGTTTGTAACATGCTCTTATTGTTCCCTTTGAAAGGAAGCTCAAGATGATGCTGATATGAAAATATATTTGTTTGTTCAGGCCAGAGCTGGAATGAAGCAGGTGCTGCTGGTAGTTGGCGTGGTGAGCCTGCACGAAGAGGGGCATACATGGGTAAGCATGGCTGCGCTTAAAATTAACATAGATAGACTCACCTGCTGCAAACTGTATAATTTATGTCCCACATCAGTGAGTCTAATTCCTTTGTATTTATTTTTATATACACTCATTTTGTTTTTACCTAAGGGCAGTAAAACTGGCAGATGGTGGAGAACAGTCCGTGCCTGTTTTTCTGTCTTAATGTTCCTCACTCTAGGATGCACATCCTTACACACACACATACACACACACACACATACACACAAACACACTCAGATGGTAGCATGAAGAAAAAGCACAAGTCATGTCTGTTTTACCATTTCTTTCACTTCAAACTGTTTCTTTCATTCATTTTCCTAACCTCTTTATCCGCTTGTGCAGGTCGCGGGGAGCTGGAGCCTATCCCAGCTGTCTTGGGGTGTAAGGCGGGGCAAACTCCGGGCACGATGCCAGCGTGCCAAGGAGCCACACAGAGACAGACAACCACGCACACACACACACTCACCCCTACGGGCAGTTTGGAACGGCCAATTAACCTGAAGACATAATTTGACAATAACAAGAAAAATTTCCAAACACAGAGCCCAAACTCGTAACAAGATACCTTACTACAATAATAATTGGACCCACATAGTATAAAGATGTTACCCTAAACATTTTATATGATTATATTTACATTTTTTGTTAATAAACAAGATTAAATTAATGGAGGTCTTCTTTAGTGTCCATGTATTCTATAGTTTATATGTAAAAGGGGTAAATGATGAGAAAAGCTCTATCTCAAAAAGATCCTTTATCAGGATCCAACCCTCTGACCATGTTTCATAAAAATCCATAGAGTTGTTTGTATGTCCTCACACTAGAAGAGACAAAGATGGAACCATTACCTCTGTGGCTGCCTGAATGAGAATCAGCATGGGTGGAACCAGTCTAGCTGGTGTTCTGGAGCTCTTTGTAGGTCATTAAAAAGAGATGGACCCAGACTGAAAAAGACCCATAACTATCTTGGAAAGAGCTTTCAATTCTGACAAAAGACGCCCTTTTGAACTTCCCAGAGAACGTTCCTGCTTGTGTTTGAAGAGTGCAGTTTTATAGCAGAAAATCTGGTATAAATTTTGTACTGGGATTTGAAGTTGAGATGATGAAACAGTGTTGAGTTTCAAATGTTATAAATGGGCAAACCATTCTTCACACCTGACGTAGAACAATTTGTTGGAATGTAGGTTCATTTGTTTTTTCTTCGTGTTTTATATCCCGATTCTAACTGACCTGTGAACTGCCCTCAATTATTAGTAGTCTTCTCCCCCATATTTTCCATTTCAGATCCACTCCATTTACTTACAACTCCCTGTGTGTGCATGCATACAGACACAAGGTCACACAGAAATCCCCTGCTGCCAGCAATAAGCAGAGATATTGCCATAATTGGCCCTGACGCACTTTCAGCAACACCATCTGATTCTGCCGTGGGTCTTATGTGGATGGATTTTGAGTGATGAAGAAACACCAACAAACACAATAACTCCAGCTAACAGTGATTGACAGAAGTCTGTATAAAGCTTATTTTTTATTTTTTTACTCACAACAGGGCAACATGCAGAAAGATGCATCTAGCAACATCCGAAGGGTACAAAACAAACTACACCCAATGTAGGTGTTTGTTATAAACCCTTGAACTATTGAAAAGCTGACTTAAGATCAACAACCAGGCTGCGCTTTGGTGAAGTATGACTTTACTTTAACCCCAGCTGTTACAACGCTAACATGCTAACGATAAAGAGATATGTCTCCTGATTTCGCCAGTTTAGTATGGCCTTTCCTAATTTGCAATACTGAAATGTAAAACTGAATCTGAAGATATATCATCAGGGAACCATGAATGACTGCTTGTAATTTAGTACAAGGTTCTCCAGTAGTTGATGACATACTCACATGCTGTATGTGATGCCACATTGGCGCAGCGGGTAGCATTGTCGCCTCACAGCAAGAAGATTTCTGGTTTGAGTCCTTTCTTTCTTTTGTAGGTGTTTGTCTTTCAAGTGGCCCCCCGGGACCCCGCCTCTTGCTGGAAGCCAGCTGTGATAAGCTTCAGCAACACCGTAACATGGGAGGCAGGGAAGTAGCCGTTTTAAAGAAAATGGATGGATTCATTCATTCATTCATTCATTCATTCCAACTCCTGTTGTTGCTATCTCTCTAACTCATACCCAGACTGACTCTCACTTATTCTCTGCAAAATGACGAAACCAAAAGGAAAATCAGAGGATACTAAAGACCAGATGGTCTCTATGAAAGAATTAAAGAGTGAGTTAAAGAGCAACTTTGATAAGTTAGGGTGTGACTTTGATAAAAAGTTGGAAGAAAAGCTCAAACCGGTGCTAGATTCCTTGGAAGAAATGAAGGACAGAATGAAGAAAATGCAGAAAGACAAGGATGAAAAAGACCGAAAAATTGTTGTCTTGGAACAGGGACAACAAAGAATGGATGACTTGTAACAAAGCATTCGTATAAATGATGTGATCATCACTGGAATCAAAATCAAGCCCAGGAATTACAGAAATGCAATGGCTAGCGCTGACATCGAATCTCTGGAGCAACAAGTGAGTTCTCAATTGAGAGACCTGGAGATACCTATAGATCCAGACCAGATTGAGGCATGTTACCCATTTCCATCTGGAGGTAGGAGACCACCAGAAGTGCTGATAAAATTCAGCAATCGTAAACACAAAATAGCTCTTCTGAAACAAGGCTTCAAACTGAAAGGAAAAAATGTCTACATTAATGAGAATCTCACTAAAAAGAATGCTGATATCGCTAAAAAAGCTCAACAACTGAAGAAGAATGGACTGATCGACAACATCTGGATGAACAACTGCAGGATCTTCATCAAAACAAAGGGGCTTTCTCCGGACCAGATGAAAACAATGGTGATCAGGAGTGCAGAGGAGTTGGTGAAATATGAGCAATAAAGATGGACAAGAATTGTTACTACAACAAAGATCAGCACAACAGAGTCACTTCAATATAGGGAGCTCTACAATTTTGGACACGTCAAGTATTTCATGGAACAGTTGAAAAAATCAACATCATTGATGTCAGAAACATGGACTAATGAACAAACAAACAAACAAAAAACAACATGTATTTGTGATAACATGGGATAACATTAACTTGAGACTTTAAGCAGCATGTTGATATCTTTTGACAATATAATACCATGTAAAACTGTTAAAGTGTCTGTAACAAACTGGTTAATTCTTGTGTAAACACTGTCTGCTGAAAGAGGTGAATATGATCATTATATTCTTGTGGAGAACACTGGCAAGGTCAACTTCTTGTTTTGACTTCATGATGTTAACAAACCTTGTGTTCCTAGGAAGACTGTAAACATGGGTATACTCTAGGACAAAAGGCTAATATCTGGAAGTGGATAAGGGTATGAACGTCTGTCAAAACTCAATGTATGAGCTGGTTGAAGACTTTTGATGTCTGAGTTTGTTGATTATATATTCTAATGAGAGAGATGTTTTGTTGAAATTTTAGGGGACGGGAACCTTACAAGCCAATGGCTTCTACCCGTCAACCCTTTTTTCTTCTTTTCAGATGTTGCTGATGATGTTTCAACACTGATGAAAGTGAAATATGTTGTAATAACATGTCTGGAAAGAAGAAAAATGAACTGAATAAATAAAATAAATAAAATTCATTCATGTACACATGCAAACACTCTCAGGAGGTGCTACCACTCCTGAACCATCCATTATCTTTATCTCCCCATCCCCTCCTGTTCCACCCTCCTCCTACCGTTGAGGTCTGTCACCATTTCCTCCATCTGCAGACAGTCATCATTAATGACAGACGGGTTTTAATTAACCCAGAGTAAACAATTAACGCAAACGCAAAAGAAAAAAAAAATCAATGCAAAACACATCATCCACTGATAAAGTGCTGCAACAACATCAATGAATACATTCTCTTGTAATACATAATACCTCCTAGGTTATTTCTGTATTTGTGTGTGTGTGTGTGTGTGTGTGCGTGCGTGCATGCGTGCGTGCGTGCGTGTGTGCGTGAAAGCATATTTCTGTAAACGTTTGTATACTTCTTGTCTTAATCCTTTAAAACTGTTTTCCTTTCCATTTTGCAGCCCTTTTGTGTGACTCACTCATTAATACTCATAGAATTGCTATTTCAGTAATGGATGTCTGAAAGTAAATCCATGGACACTACAATCAAATGAAGCTGAATGAGCTGCGAATAAATAGGGGATGAGGATACACAGAAATAGCTTTCTCTGCATGTCCGTCTTCAGTCATCATGCTTTAAACACATCCTGCTTATTATTTTCAACGTACAGTAGCGTCTGTGCAGAATCAAATAGACAGTTCACAACGGAAATGACATGTGGCACGCTGCCAAGAACGGGATACAATGACATAAAGTTTCATTGTATGCTGAAATACATTAAGCCTTGAATTGCAATTACGTTGTTGAGAATAGGACAAAGAATTAAAGGCGGCCGGAATTAAGTCGTATTAGTCCATCTGTCAGTTATGGGTTGGCAAACTTTCGAGGACATCTTCTCTCCGATGGTGCTTCGGTACACTGAGCCTCTCCATATGCATCCCACTCCCCAGATCTGGGCTCCTGCATCTCAATATCATTTTGTGTCTGGTTAGTCAATGAATGACACATAAATGACATTGATCCTTGAATACTCAAGCTTTATGTTAACTGAGATGAAGTAAGTAGCAGCTCTTGGATAGATCTCTGGCAAAGACAAGTGTATTCATGAAGCAGATCTAAATTCTCCACGTGGGTTGAAACAAAGAGCTGTGGTGGTGTTTTTCACTCCTAGCCTTCCTGTTTTATAGAAGGCTTGAGTAAATACCAGGGAGCAAAACTGGAGCTGTTGACACGATAAATAATTTGTCATCTTTGGCTGGTGACACCGTAGGTTTCGTAGCAAGCCAATTGACATGCCTTCCGTGTAGCAATATAGCGGTTGATAGACCTGTTAGAAGGCAGACAACAACAGAAATGTCATTTCCAGCAAATTCTGCTTCACTTATCTGAGTCAATCTCTAACAAATATGTCACCTTGTTCTGACCTGTAATTGTAGAGCCTCCCTGCAGGCCAGATGCTATGATATTAAAAAAAAAAATCAGCAGCCAGTGATGGATGTGAACCAAAGATGAACAGTTTCCCAAGGAATCTAGCATTTATTGTTTAAGCATGTGCATACCTTCACACATGCTTTACACCATGTGTGACAGATAATTTGGAGGCACACACTTCGTGACTTAATGACATCATAGCTTTTAACAACAGCATGGACTCACTTTCCAACATATTTCTGGACGTGTGATTAAAAATCTTTTTGCAGGCTTGATTTTTATTGCATGCACATGCACGTATTGTTTTGTATTGTCACCACGCCACTGCCGTCTCATCAGTGCCATAAGGAGGATGGAATGAGCCTTACATCTACGCAATTCAAAACAAGGAGGTGTTGACATGAACAATTTTGGGAGGAGGCTCACATGATGAAGTTTGGTGCATATGCAGATATTTATCGAGAAATCTAGTTATGATTTTAAGCAACTGACCTGAAGAAAAACAACTGAGGTGTGCAATTGTTCAAATGCACAATCTTGCCTCCAAGTCTATTTCTAATATGAGGATGTGAGCCATATTCCACATGAGCCAAACCTGCGCAGTCTCCATCTGGATCCCTTTGCCCAAATGGATTTAACATTGTCAAAATTACCACTTTGATTTCAGCCCATATTGACGCCATCATGGCTACAGCCACCCCCCCCCCCCACCCCCCGTATTCATTCGTTGTTTTTTAGAGCATCTCCATTTTGGCCCCATTCTCCTATTTATACCCCCCCCCCTCCAATGCCATCCCCTCCCTTCTCCATTCTCTGGAGTAATTGCATTGATAGTGAACAGTGCTGCTAATTAATTATGCAACAGCCGAAAATTGAGGTGAGAACGAGGGATGAGAGGAAGGAGAGCTGAGGCTTGTGCCAAATGGTCTACAGTAGAGAGAGAGAGAGATAGAGAGAGAGAGAGATAGAGATAGAGAGAGAGAGAGAGAGAGAGAGAGAGAGAGAGAGATAGAGAGAGAGAGAAAGAGAGAGAGATGGAGATGGAGAGGGAAAGGGGGGAGCAGGGGGGAACAGTGTATGAAGTGCTTCAAGAAAAAAAAAAAGCCAGATGGGAAGCAGAACAAAGGAAAAGCACAAGAAAATGAGAGAAGGAAGAAGACGAAAGGCAAAGAATGTAACAACTGAGAGGTTATGTTTGTAACGAGGATCTGTCAAAACGTGAAGATCAACAGCGCCAAGGCAAATCAGGGCTCCTACAGAGCGAGATCAGAAAGATGGATGCAAACATCAGTGGAGAAGTCAAAGGGAAACTTCGCTGGCGGGGGGCACAGATGTGTTTCTCGTACTTAACATACGTCCTTGTGCTTTATAAAAGGAATCCTGTGAGGCTGCTGGATCTGATGATCTAGGGAGGGTCAGGCTGAAAAGTACTCGTACTGATTAGATTCCTGAGTAAATATATTCCAGAAATGAGTACTCAGATGAGAACGTATTTTATGAATAGATATCTTTATTCCCTGTTCAGGGATTTGGGAGAGCTGCTGGAAGAGTTAAGTTGCAGAATTATTGAGAATATATATTAACCTGATGCAATATGATAGATAGATAGATAGATAGATAGATAGATAGATAGATAGATAGATAGATAGATAGATAGATAGATAGATAGATAGATAGATAGATAGATAGATAGATAGATAGATAGATAGATAGATAGATAGATAGATAGATAGATAGAAACTTTATTAATCCCGCAGGAAATTGCATTTTATTGATTCTTATTTTATTACCATTCAAGAAAATCGAATTTACATTATAGTGTTAAGAAAGAGAGATTACTGTTGAAAGCCCATCAGTTTTTACGAGAAAAAGGTAAAAATATTCAAAAAAGTATCAGTTCCTGCACTTTATTATTTCAATGTGTCTTTACATTTATTGAAAGGCTTTTCTAGAATAATGATCTTACATTATAATAGCATGACATTACATTCTTACATCATTTTTCAGCTAGATTCAGCCAGATTTTAGCAACACTGCACTCTCCTTAGAACCTTTTACATCTGGTTGAATTTCTGCCAGGTTTTGTTTTGTGACGTGTTTTGAGGTGCAGCCAAAGCAGCGGATTAATTGCCTGAATGTTCGACATTCAGAAGGATTCCTGGCACTAAAGAAGTTGTGCAGGCCTTCTTAAAGTTCTACCAGATCCTCGATCCAAAACGCATCATGAGAGCCGTCAACTTAAAACTGCAGTTGACTTTTTTTAGTGTAATTTGAGTAGTTTTTTTTAATGCTTTTGCCATATTCATAATATTGACTGATTCTGCGGGAATGCAAAAGTGAACTTCACCAGGCATTCACTGTGACTGACTGGTTTGTCGGTCCAGTTGTCAGCAGTATCTGTGAAATTTTAGGAATTAGGATACATTTTGCTTTGATTCCTATTAAAGTGACAGATTCTGAATTTTTTTTTTTTTCTAACTTCACACACGCATCATTGAGCGTCATTCTAGTTGTCTTCCCCTGCTATTCATAGTAGAAATTCATCAAATGCATGTAAATAGACTTTGCTGTTCAGACACTTTTCAATTTACACTTTTCAATTTATACTTTACAATTCTTAACTTTTCTCTGTTCTCCTATTTATCTTACATTTTTAACCTACCTTTTCTTAACTTATCTTATTTATCAACTGGGCTTACTGGGACCTTCAGAGACATATTTCGTACTGTCATATGCAAACGTGTGTCAGCATGACAAATAAAGATAAAGATTCTCTGATCAAGTACTGTAATGGTGTCTTTCTCTTTTTGGTCACTAATGACGATGAGGTCATCTTACATAAAAGCTGCTGGTTGCATGTCACATTATACAAGATTACTTAATAACATAATATAAATAATGAAAGTGTTTTAAAAATAGAAATGTATAAAGGGCTTCTTTCTCAGTTCAGCCATGCACTATTGTGAACTCTTTTCTGAATTTGTCATCAGAGTTTTCGTCTTGTGACTTTTTATTTTATTACTATTCTAAACAATTAAATATCATCTTATAATCATCTCACAAACATGAAAATTTTAAATTAATCAGCTATTAATGCTGGAAAATAACAGAATTTTGGATTCTACTTTAAAATAAAAATGAATCTTTTTTGTTGTATGTTTGGCCATTGTGATATTACTAACTAAATGAAACAAGTTTCCATAACCAGGCTGACCCTGTGTTGGTTGTAATATTCACCATCTACTGCTCTTTCCTTTGCCTATAATAATGCCTAACATCACTCTTCTGTGCAAACCTTTCCCTCTTCTACGTTCCATCCATTCCCCCTCACATACTCCTCCCTCTTTCTCCCAATGTCTTCTCCGTCTCTGCCGCCCTCTCCAACTGAAGTGCTGGCTCGACTAATTAAAAGCCTTAATCAGGATTTGTAATTAGGTCTAATCAGCGCCTTGTACATCATTCACTCGCATTCATCCTTCGGTGGTGGTGAGGGCCGAGATGCTTATGAAATAATTTTGGCAACTCAATGTGTCCGACTGCAAAGCCGGGAGCAGGGATTCAGTGAAAGGGAAAGAGAGGGCCATGATCAGAACCAGACGGCTGACTGCTTCCACTTCCTCCCTCCTTCCCCCTCCGGTTGTCTACTTCAAACTTTTTGATTTGCTCTCTTTCTTTTTTTTCCTTTCTATATTTCTGCTTTTTCTCATTAGTCTATGCGTGTACGATGCCCTTGTGACGACACCATACAATGACTTCTCCCTGCTTTTTACTGCCTTCCGTCCACCTGAGATCTCTCCTATTAGGATCAACACCCAAAACAATAGAGTGCAGCAGGAAAAAACATATTTACACTGTTCATTATGCAAAAGGCCTCGGCAAAGTGGTTTATCACCATGTCTCTGCTTCTCTCACTACAAAGTAGGGATATGATCCCTCTGCAAAGGAGCTGCTCCCTTCTGGATTTCACCGGTGTAGATCACTGTAACTCATGTAGCTCAGAACATTTCTCTTGCGCCTCTGTCAACCTCCTGCTGTCAGAATAGGAAATTCTTAAGCAGGTAAGAATTAAATTGCCCTCAAAAAAAAAAAAAACAGCAAACAGTAGGAGTCGGAGAAAAGCTGTGTGGTATGGAGCTTATTGTGCCTTCTTTGTCTCTGCTGTCAAAACCAGACAGTTTCAAAAGTATACACCCGGCGCCCAGGTACGTGTGCACACTGCGCTACATATGCAATCGTAATTATGATGACAAGGATTTTCCAGCCAGCCACAGAGAAATTCATCAAAGTGATGACATGCATTGTTCTGCATGAGCCATTAAGGCTTATAATAGGATAGTTGCTGTGACAACCATAAATTGAATCAGGTAGGGCTACAGGATGAAGGTTCCTAAGGGCAGAGAAAAACTATAATTGGTGTCATTTCATGAAAAGGTTGCTTTATTATCAGAACGCACCTATGTGATGTCCTGCAAGGTGAGGACAGGAACCTACCAGAATACAGTTCAATTGTAAAGCATGAACCAAAAAGAAAATTATTTAGTCCTTGTTTACTCCAAAAAAATCAACATTAATCAAAGCCAAAAGTTATCACATTTAAGAAAAGAACTTTTAACCCAATTTTTGTATCTGTATACACCCACTAAACATCTATACATCAAAGGAAAGCAGTAACTGTAGCTCAACATTTGTAAAAGCCTTGTGATCCATCCATTAATCCATCCATCCGTCCATTATTCGATCGATTGAGCCGTAGAACGCTGTGGGAGTCCATGCTGACAGAAGAACTTGGGAACTCAACACAGATCATTCCCAAATGGCAGGTGGATTGGAATCCTCTTGCTGTGAGGCAGCACCGCTACCCACTGGGGCTGCTGTGCCCCCCCACGGGTGAAACAGTGGGACGGAGTGCAGGTAGTGTCAGCTGTCTGCATGAAACATGCTCATATAAAGAGCTGTGGATTTTCTTGACTAATCAGTTTATAATCTCTCGCTGCTGGAGTATTTACATGTATTTAGATGATTTTGAGCATCATAGGAACTATGTCATCAAGCTCTATTGTGTTCGAGTGGAAGTAGAAATCATCACAGCTGATTTGTCCAAAATGTGTTGACTTCAGATGAACTCTCTTGAATTCTCCCTTTAATGCAAGACCACTAGGGAAATACTCTTGAATTGCTTCTTTTTGAACAAAAGGTCTAAATAACTTTTGTCCCCCACTGATGCCCTTCGTGCTGCATGTATTCATGAAATGAAAAACAGAAGTGAAATGAGAATGGAATGGAACACAAAGAAGGGGTCACTCCAGGCAAAAGAAATGAATCAGACCCGATCAGATAGTCTTGATTTCTTCTCCGTCCTAACTGAGCAACGTGATTCCAGAAACCATGAAGAAAAAAACTTCTTTCTTCTAAATGATTCCAGTGCTCTATTGTGAGTGTTGTCATGAAGTGAGACAACAGCGTGCATGATTGATGCCCTCAATGTAATTTCAGAAATATTTTTAGCCTTTGTTCACATTGTCCGTGATAGATGCTACTTTTTGTAAGATGTATGGCGATGCAGAGAGGTCAGTAAAGGCTGCCATTCTGGTCAGCTGTGGTGCTGTTTTGTTTATTTATGTCTCACCATGAACAGGATGCTAAATTATGGATGTTGAAATGTTCCACGTGCCAACAGTAAACTTGTGTTATTGGCGTAATCCAGGGTTGGGCCATTGGACAATGCCATCGTCCTTCACTGATGGCTGACACTCAGTGACTGCTGAGCCCCCTGCCATCATAACGCCATGATTTAAGGCCATCTGAATTGTCCACTGGTGATTCATGAAGCCTTGGTGGGCAGAATAACCTGAGGCTTCATGAATTGACAACTTACAACAACTGAGTTCTAGTTGTTATCACAGAGTGGTGGATAAATATGGCAAAACTCATTCGCAATTAGGGATATTTTACAAAATCTCCAACAAGTTCAGGGATGAAATCAAATTGCACCACAGCCCCACAGCAATCTCATTTTAACATTATTAGCTTCTGGGCAGTGGAAAAAAGAAGTTTCTATGGTGCTTTGTTCCAGAGATGCTTAATGTTAATTAGTTAGGATTCATTCCGTGTTCAGAGTTCACAACTGAATTATTCACAGAGGTCCCCTCTTCTCTGAATCAAATGGAGCAGGTAATTAAAACTGGTAAGAACACAGCATAAAGCAGTTTAATGTTAAATATCAATGTCACAGAAAGGCTACTCTGCCAACACACACTGTGGAACGCCAGTTGAGGAGCCACGGACGGTGACTGAGCTTGTTTCTCAGATGACTTTGGAAACATGTGTCTGCTGATGTTCTTTAGTTATAATCTCCAAGATTTGAGGCAATGGCAGTCATGTGATGTGAAAGAGTTAGAAAGTAGTCTTCATGAAATATTCATAACTATGAATAAAATAGCCAGGGAGAGCTAAATTTGTTTCCAGCGGCTCGAGGTAATGAAGTTATGGTGTGAAGATAGACAAAGACCTTTTGAAAATTGGAGTCAGTTTGTGTATCTGATGGTGGACCTGGTGTGGACGTTATGATCGATTTGCCTCAGTTTACTCAGCTGGATAAGACCGTTGGAAGTTACAGTGGTAAGGAGTGGGGTCTACAGTTGTACACTGGGAAGGATTCAACCTGCTAACTGATGCAAATTGGGTTTTCTACTTCAAAACGGTCTTAAGCTCAGCTGTTGCTTACAGACGAAGAAAGAAAGCATGGGTTACACGCACAGAGCAATGCTACTAAACTGGCCTCGGAGCCAGCGTGTGCCTTCAACATATGTTAATATGTCAGTCTTTTATTGCTCAATGCATCAGCAGAGAGGGCCGTGAACTGAATCTGCAAGTGCAGTTCACACAGTTAACTAATCTGAATGTAGTTTTAATAATTGCATGAGGTACATCCTTTGACTTCACACTGGGTAATGCTGAAATTAATGTGGGTTTGATGAATGCAAACTGAATTAATGACCCCCCCCCCGCCCTAGCGCACACACACACACACACACACACACACACACACACACGCACACACACACACACACACACACACACACACACACACACACACACACACACATACACATATGCACACATGCATACACACACACTCTCCAACTAAATGCCATTAAATGTCTCCTTTTTTTAAATCGCTGTCTTTGTAGTTCTTATGGTGAAAGTAAAAGGCCAATGTGGAGCCATAAACTAAAGGTCAAACCTGAACAGAGGCTTGCTGAAGTGCCAGAAGTGTTTGTGTGTATGTGGATGTTGGCAAGCCTGCAGAAAAAAAAAAATCTTTGAGATTCTGATATGAATGAGCTTTATGAGTCATTATCTCATGACTCACTGCAAGGTGGTCTTGATGCGACACAGGGATGTGCGCACACGGCTGTCTAAAGCAGTCATATTAGAGACTCCATAACATGGTGGGCCATTAACAGCAGAATTATATCACAAGTTGACCCTTGACATTGCTGGCAGCTTACCTTACCGATAGACACAGGCTCTGCATAAAGTAGTCTGTGTTGGAAATGAACTGACATGGAGGGTGAGGAGGACAAAATCCCTTCATCTTAAGCCTCGCTGGAGCGAATGGCGGAGCAGCTTAGGGGAGGCAGGAGTCGGTGGAGAGAGGAGGGGGGGAGGGAGAGACATACAGAGAAGCTTTGATTCAAACTGGAGGGAGAGGGAGAGATGATGGGGATAATGAGAATGGAGGGAGAAGATTTGTTCCCCCATCTTTTACAAGGTTTGCAGTTCCCTCTTCCTTCTGACTTTCCCTTCAACCCAGCGTGACGGCGTTGCGTTTGATGACATCACCTGTTGATTTGGTTGCAGAGTCGCAGTGATATATTACACCTATGACTTTTTATTTCATCCTTGTAAAATGCATTTTAAAGGGACAGAAAAGTCTAAATGAACCAGGTGTGTATTTGAAGTACATAATTAAACAAAACTTTTGGTGGCATTTTAATTTTTTTATGATCAGTGGGGACTTGGAAAAACAAAATAAGTTAGTTATAAGCACAAGTTAGGGAGTGTGCCATGACAGCGGTGCACTCGTAGACATCCCGGTGAATGCATATCAGTGCCACTATATAAATATTAGCGGGAACCCATGAAAATTCCACAATAACACAATCAGATGTCATACTAAACATATGAAAACAAATGTATTGGTATAATAAAGAAAGCGCACCCATCAAATATTTCTCCCACCAGCAGGCAGTGACTTCTGGTGTATGGCGTCGGCGTCTTTGGCGAGGAATGTGAATGAATGAATGAATAAATTAATATATAAATTTTATGACTCATAAAGAAAAAAACACATGAACAAATATCCAACTGTCAAGCATGTTTATCAACACGTCTTCGATGTGGAGCTGTTATACGTCAGAAAATAGTCGGTTTTAACTCCGTCCATTCAGTGTGTACATGTAGACACAGGTCACACACTAACGCCCCCGGATAGAAAAAGTATCGGTTACAGCATCCGCACGAAAATGCATACCCGCCGTTTTCAAAAAATTTTGGCAAGCGTTTTTGTCCTGGATATCTGTTTTGTCGTATGGACCAAATGCATAACTGCAACAAAGAGCCTCGCCTTACACCAGGGATTCCCAAAGTGTGGTGCGCGCACCCCCTGTGGTGCGCGAGCTGCCGCTAGGGGGTGCAAGAGTGTAATAGCAGCTGAGCACCTTGAAATACATAAATAATTAAATAAATAATTTAAACACTTTTTAATGGAGGATTAACAGTTTAAATATTTAAATTCATTCACGGAAATCATTTGTAATTTTCAATTAAAAAAACGTTTTGGGAAAATTTTAAATTAAAAAAAAACAACCCAAAATGCACTTGGCTTTCTCCTAGCTACGTGCTAGCTTGTTGTGATAGCAACAACAATAATATGCCGAAATGCATAACTGGTTAAAAACGGGCAGTCTGTCAGATGCTGTAGCCAATCAGATCACGAGTTGGCGACGCTAAGGCCTTCTAGCTGGTCTCTTGTTCACCTGATATGTACGTGTCCTGTGATTGGATACTCACTCTGAGAAGGCGGCATTATGCAGAAGCACATTTGAAGAGACACTCTAGTCCGAAGAGGGTGCCATCCGCGAAGGAGCTAACCTGTTGTAGCTAACCTGAACTAGCTAACCTGTTCTAGCTCACCTGTTCTAGCTCACCTGAGCCAGATAACCTGAAATAGCTAACCTTTTCTAGCTACTGGAGTGTACTTGAGGAAAAAAAGGAGAATGGATTTTGTGTTTAAATAAGTCATTTGATACTTTCAGTGAGTACAAGCATTTCATTTATCCAAGTTTTCATATTTAATGATTTTATAATTTAATTTCATTTATATCAAATCAATTATAATGAAATAAAATGACAAATATACTAAAATTGAAAAAAAAATCTTGCTCTTCTGCAGTGTGTGTAAATGATGTGGTGCACTTGTGCAGCTGTGTGATTGTAGTGGAAATACACAAAGATACTTGTGTCCCTGCTGGAAAATAGCCTGTTTTCTACCTGATAAAAGTGGTGCAACATCTAGTAGTGTGTTAGTGTATGTCTGTATTTTGTTTCTCCAGCTGTGGTGTCATAAATGATGGTCATTTCAGTCGGTTTTGTTCTGTGACGTAGTTGTGTGACGTCTATAAAAGGTGTGGCTGCGGGATTCTTCTGTGCGAGTGACAATAAAAGGAGTGGGGCTGACGCTGGTTTTTGTCCCATTTGAGAAGTGTTATAAACATCTCAGTCCTGAACGGTACATTGGTGGCAGCGGTGGGAGCTGCTCACAGCATTATGGGATGTATTTATACAAGTTTGACTAAGGACAGCATCACTGAAGGCCTAAGTATGAAATGCACAGCCCGCCACTGAAAGCACATTACCGTCACATTTTCTCTTGACTTTTCTCGTCTTGTCTCATGCTTGGCGGCGAGAAATAATAATAATAATAATAATAATAATAATAATAATAATAATAATAATAATAATAATAATAATAATAATAATAATAATAATAATAATAATAATGGATTTGATTTATATAGCGCTTTTCTGGACACTCAAAGACGGTAGACTGCGTGTGTAGCCACAGCTTCCCTGGGGCAGACTGACTGAGGTGTGGATGCCAATCTTTGCCTACGGCCCCTCCGACCACCACCGGAACAATCACACACATTCACACACCAGCGTGTGCCCCACTGGAGCCAAGGAGGGTAAAGTGTCATGCCCAAGGACACAACGACAAAAGACTCGGCGGGAGCGGGAATCGGACCGCCGATCTTAAATTATTGGACGACCCACGATACCACTGATCCACGGTCGCTGAGCTAACAGCCATTCATTACTGTTGGACTGTGTGGAGTTAATAACAACTCTAGTTTATATTGATATGTCTTGTATTTACGAATCTATAAGGATCAGGGCCTGACATGCTTTTTTTGTATGTTTTCAGTTTCAGATATTCTCACTGAATTGACCTGTCTATCACTTTTGATAATGTTTACTTTTCTCGAGTGCCATAGTTGCGTGATAATCTGGTCATGAAAACATTTATGCAATACCTCCAGTAGTTCCAGACATGAATTAACTATCGCTAAACCTTGGGAATTAAAAATGATCTTACCTTCAAATCTCTTTCAAAATCATCTGGGTTGAAATGCTCATGGCTGATTCTTGGATCTTGGATCATTTTGACCATGTTTATCCTTGGTTTCCATTGCTCTCCAATCTTTCCAGAAGGTATTCTGAAGAAAGATAGGTTCCTATCTTTGTGTCTGACTCCTATGGTGTTGGAACAACCATTCACCTCACAGGTAACCATGACTTTATCGGATTTATCGCTTCAGTGATCGTATAGTGTTGTAATGGCTGCCCTGACTGATGAAGCGACGGGCGTCGCTGATGACGTATGACCCCACGTGACCCCTGCTGGGGAGCCTGATACAGAAGCTCCTGCAGCGCAGATTTTAAGGTGTTCTAGGTTTGGGGTTTTTTTTCATTTTTTTATAATGATAAAGAAAATACATATATATCACTTTAAAATGAGTTTCCAAAACATTTAATCTGTCTGTGCATGCTAGTCGCCTTGTATTTCATCCCTGTGCTGTTACTCATTCGATCACTCTTGTTTCGGCATGTTTTTTCACCGATATTCCCCACATTTGTGTGAGAACACACCAGCTTAGCTCTCTTATTCATTTGCATTTTTCTGTTCCTCAGATCCCTCTTTTGCCCCATGTTTTGACCTTTCACTTACCCCCCCCCCATGCCTGCCGTTCCCACATCTTTTCAGTTTCCTCCCTTCATCAGCATGCCCTGAAGCAACCGGGGAACCACTTTCCCATGAGGCTGAGCGGCACGCTGACCAGCAGGCTGCCTAACTTCAACTCTTTCACCCCGCCCTGTGC